>NC_141930.1:21936380-22087895 GCF_057802395.1 Ceratotherium simum simum | reverse complement strand
CCAAGCAGGTGTATAACCATGTGGTAAAATCTTAGGGGTCCTGGAAACTTTCTTAAATTTAAAAGCACTCTACATGAGATGTTTGAAATGTCACATATAGAGATACAACTCTTTGCAGGTCTTCTGCAGCCTGATAAAATGCAAATATCTCCAGGAAAGGGATATTTAAAATGTATTCGTTAATATCACCTTAATGCAAAAGGGCTTATAGTTCCCCTTGTGAAATTCAGTGTGTTTTTATTGGTGGTAGGTCAAAAAGATATTTTTCACCCAGTAAAAGAGGAGAAAGAATGACAGGGGAATGTGGATGAGAAGGGTAAGGCCATGGAAGAAAACTTCGGTGAACAATCTGGCACAATGATAGTTCAATGTAA
Organism: Ceratotherium simum simum; assembly: GCF_057802395.1. Lineage (NCBI taxonomy): Eukaryota > Metazoa > Chordata > Mammalia > Perissodactyla > Rhinocerotidae > Ceratotherium > Ceratotherium simum. The sequence continues at coordinate 22,087,521 of NC_141930.1, read as the reverse complement.
GAAATGATCCAATTGGCAGTGCATTCTCCAAGTTCTGGAATCTTGGTCCTGTTATTATTCTACTCAAGTTGCACTAAGGGAAGACATTGCTAAGGAACATGACTTCTCCCTATTTTCCAGAGCATACTATATCCTTTTAAATCTAAATAAAACACCAGAGTATACCAGAGTATAGTAAATTTTACTTCCATATATTAAAATAGCATTTCCATTATTATTTGAGGTTTTAAATAAATTTCTTAAAACTTTTCATAATTGTTTCTCAGATCTCTCTTGCTAATTATGCAGAGTAATATGATTTGATCTTGAAAAACACAAACTCTAAGTACGTCTTCAATATGTAGCATTTACATCAGTTACATGTTTTAAATTATAATTAAGAATTGTCAAACATGAAGCATGCAATACAAAAGAAAGGAAAAATATTTTAAAAAAGTGAATCTTACTAAAATCAAAGAAAGTTAGCATTCTTTCACATATTTTTTTCTGACCTTAGTCCAATTCTCTAGATTATGAGAATAATGTCTCATTCTCAATCTTTTTGTTATTGTTTTATAATCAGATTCCTGATACTTAATATTTAAAAAAAAAAAAACTTGTTTTTTTTCCAATCATAAATCAACAATCTCACTGAATTTAACAGTCTATTTTTTGTTTTTCAGAATGACCAGATTCTATCAGAGCTAGAAAGTTTTTTAAGGCAATCTTCGCTCTGGGATTCTTCTGTATCAACTCCCTGTCTCCTGTTGGATTTCTCTAACTTATAGAGTGTGTATTTAGGTTGCCATACTTTCTGCCATAGATTAATCTCGCATGGGCACTCTACAAGTGAACAAGTTAACAAATTGACTTTTTTGGGTGTGTGTGAGGAAGATCAGCCTTGTGCTAACATCTGCCAATCCTCCTCTTTTATTGCTGAGGAAGACTAGCCCTGGGCTAACATCCTTGCCCATCTTCCTCCACTTTATATGGGACGCTGCCACAGCATGGCTTGCCAAGTGGTGCATTGGTGCATGCCCGGGATCTGAACCAGCGAACCCCGGGCCACAGCAGTGGAGCGCGCGCACTTAACTTGCGCCATCGGGCCGGCCCCACCTTTGTTTTTTTAAAGAATCTGGACTATATTACAAACAATTAATTTAAGAAAAAATAGTGAGGCCGGGCCTCTGACTTCAGCTGTGTGACCCAGGAAAGCACTTTGGTATATCTGGTCTCCTGTTTTTTTCAGGTAGAATATCAAGAGGTTGCAATGGACAAACTCCAGGTCATTTTCAGGTCAAAATTCCAGTCTAAAAAGCAAGTGATTAATTCCAGGAATAATGTATCAGATTGGGCATCTGAAACACCTTCTATTGCTATTTAACAGAAAGCTTCAAAATAGTAACTTGAAAATAGGGCAAAAGTTAATTTTATGCCACAAAAAGTAAATGATAAATGAATTATTAATTTTCTTAAAATTAAGGAATAAATTTTTTTAAATAAGAAAATGAGGCCATCTTTTCTGAAGAAATACGTATTTACCTTACATTTTCTACTATAAAATATCTACACTAAATATGCAAAGGAAAAAACCTTATTTTATATTTGAAATAATATCTATTTTACGTTAATATGCAATTCTAGGCATTTTATTTATTTACTTTTATTTCACAAAACTGACTTCATTAGCTTCATTGAGGTATAATGTATAATAAAAAATCACTAGTGTTAAGTCCACATTTGATGATTTTTTTTTTTTTTTTTGGTGAGGAAGATCAGCGCTGAACTAATATCCGATGCCAATCCTCCTCTTTTTGTTGAGGAAGATTGGCCTGGGCTAACATCCATGCCCATCTTCCTCTACTTTATATGGGACGCTGCCACAGCATGGCTTGACAAGCAATGCATAGGTGCACACCCGGATCCGATCCTGGGAACCTTGGGCCACGGCAGCCCAATGCGCGCACTTAACGGCTGTGTCACCAGGCAGGTACGTTGATGATTTTTTAATTGAGATACAATTCCCATAATATAAAATTTACCAATTTAACCATTTTAGTATGTACAAATCAATGATTTTTATTACATTCACAACACTGCACAACCATCACCACTATCTAATTTCAGAACATTTTTATCATCCCAAAAAAATCTCTACAGATTAAGCAGTTGGTCCCCATTCACTCCTCCTCCAATTCTGGGCAATTACTAATCTGCTTTCTGTCTCTGTGAATTTACTTATTCTGGACATTTCATATAAATGGAATCATACAATATGTGACCTTTTGTGCCTGGCTGTTTTCGAAGTACAGTCATGTAGCGTGTATCAGTACTTCATTCCTTTTTACTGATGAATAATAGTCCATTGTATGGTTATATCACATTTTGTTTATTCATTCATCAGTTGATGGACATTTGGGTTGTTTCTACCTTTTGGCTGTTGTGAGTAGAGCTGATATGAATATTTGTGTACAAGTTTTTGTGTAGATAGTTGTTTTCTTTTCTCTCGGGTATATATAGGAGGTAGAGTAGAATTGCTGGGTCATACAGTAATGCTATATTTAACTTTTTGAGGAAGCACTAAACTGTTTTCCATAGCTACTGCACCATTTTACATTACCATTGGCAATGTGTAAGGGTTCCAATTTCTTCACATCCTTGCCAGCACTTCCTATTTTCCATATATTGTTGAGAATAGCCATCCTGGTGGGTGTGAAGTGATATATCATTGTGGTTTTGATTTGTATTTTCCTAATAATGACTGATTTTGAATGTCTTTCCATGAGTATAAAGACCATTTCTATATTGTCTTTGGACAAATGTCTATTCAAATCCCTTGCCCACTTTTTAATTGGGTTGCTTGCATTTTTGTTGTCGAGTTTAAGGATATTTACTAGATTCTGGATACTAGACCCTTATCAGATATCTATTTGCAAATATTTTATCCCACTCTGCGGATTGTCTTCATGTTCTTGATAGTATTCTTTTATGCACAAAAGTTTTTAATTTTGATGAAGTCCAATTCATCTACTTTTTCTTTTACTACTTTTTTTTTTTTCAGGGAAAGATTCACCCTGAGCTAACATCTGTTGCCAATCTTCTCTTCTTCTTTTTTTTTCCTCCCCAAAGCCCCAGTATATAGTTGCATATCCTAGTTGTAAGTCATTCTAGTTCTTCTATGTGAGCCACTGCCACAGCATAGCAACTGACAGTTGGGTGGTGTGGTCCCGCAACTGAGAAGTGAACCCAAGCAGCAGAAATGTTGAGCACTGATCTTTAACCATTAGGCCCTCAGAGCTGGTTCTTCTTTTCCTATGTTTAGTGTCATGTTCAAGAAACCATTTCCTAATCCAAAGTCATGAAAATTTTCACCTATGTTTCCTTCTAGGAGTTTTATAGTTTTAGCTTTTACATTAAAGTGTTTGATACATTTTGAAATAACTTTTGTATATAGTGTGAGGTAGGTGCCTAAATTCATTCTTTTTTTTTTTTTCTTTTTGGTTAGGAAGAATAGCCCTGAGCTAACATCTGTTGCCAGTCCTCCTCTTTTTGCTGAAGAAGATTGGCCCTGGGCTGACACCCCTGCCCATCTTCCTCTACTTTATATGTGGGATGCCTGTCACAGCATGGCTTGAGAAGCAGTGTGTAGGTCTGTGCTCAAGACCCAAACCTGCAAACCCCAGGCTGCCAAAGTGGAGTACGTGAAGTTAGCCACTACGCCACCAGACCAGCCTCCAAATTCATTCTTTTGAACGTGGATGCACAATTGTCCCAGCACCACTTGTTGACAAGACTATATTTTCCCCCATTGAATGGCCTTGGCACCATTGTCAAAAATCAATTGACCACAGATATTTGGACTTATTTATGGACTCTCAATTCAATTCCATTGATCTGTATGTCTATCCTTATATGAATACCACACTGTTTTGATTATAGTAACTTTGTTGTAAGTTTTGAAATCAAGATGTGTGAGTCCTTCAACTTTGTTCAACTTTTTCAGTTTTCTTTTTATTATTTGGGATATCTTGCAATTTGATATGAATTTTAGAATCAGCTTGCCAATTTCTGAAAATAGCAGCTGGAATTTTGATAAGGATTGCATTGAATCCATGAATCAATTTAGAAAGTGTTGCCATCTTAACAATATTAAGTCTTTCAATCATGAACACAGGATTTTCTCCACTTATTTAAGTCTTCTTTAATTTCTTTCCAAAATATTTTGTAGTTTTCAATGTACACGTGTTGTACCTCCTTGGTTAAATTTAATGTTAAGTATTTTTCTTGATGCTACCGTAAATAGAATTTTTTTCTTAATTTCATTTTCAGATAAATCTTTGCTAATATATAAAATTATAACTGATTTTTGTGTGTTGATGTTGTGTGTTGACCCAGAAACTTTGCTGAATTAATTTATCAGCTCTAGTAGTGTTTTGTGGATTCTTTAGGGTTTTCTATATAAGATCATGTTATCTGTGAACAAAGATAGCTTTATTTCTACCTTTCCAATCTGGGTGCCTTTTACTTCTTTTACTTGCTTAGTTGCCAGATCTTTCTGTACAATGTTGAATAAAAATGATGAGAGTGGACTTCTTTGTCTTGTTGATTTTAGGGATAAAACTGTTCAGTCTTTCACAGTTAAGAATGATGTTGGCTGTAAATCTTTCTTAAATGCCCTTCATTAGATTGAAGAAGTTCTCTTTAATGCCAAGGGGTTTTTTAGAATTTTTATCATGAAAGGGTTGTGGATTTTGTCAAATGCTTTTTCTCCAACCAAATGAGATAGTCATGTTTTTTTTTTCTTTATTCTGCTAATATGGTATATTATATTGATTGTTTTTATATGTTGAACTTGGGATAAACCCCTAGGATAAATCTCATTTGGTGATGGTGTATAATCCTTTTAATATGCTGCTGGATTCAGTTTACCAATATTTTGTTAAAGATTTTTACATCTATATTCATAAAGGATATTGTTACATAGTTTTCTTATGATATCTTTGTCTGGCTTTGACATTAGGGCAATACTGGTGTGATTGAATGAGTTTGTAAGTTTTACCTCTTCATTTTTGGGGGGAAGAATTTGAGAAAGATTGGTTGTAATTATTCTTTAAATGTTTGGTGGAATTTACCAGTGAAACCATCTGGTCCCAGACTTTTGTTGTTGGAGGTTTTTTGTTTATTGATTCAATCTATTTATTTTGTGTGTGTGTGTGTGTGTGTGGTGTGTGAGGAAGACCAGCCCTGAGCTAACATCCGATGCCAATCCTCCTCTTTTTGCTGAGGAAGATTGGCCCTGGGCTAACATCTGTGCCCATCTTCCTCTACTTTATATGGGACACCACCACAACATGGCTTGACAGGTGGTGCATCGGTGCGTGCCGGGGATCCAAACCTGGGAACCCCGGGCTGCTGCAGTGGAGCATGAGCACCTAACCGTCACGCCACCAGGATGGCCCCCCTCAATCTATTTACTTTTTATAGGGCCATTCAGATTTTCTTATTCTTGAATGAGTTTTGGTATTTTGTGTGTTTCTAGAAATGTGCCCATTTCATTTAGGTTATCTAATTTGTTGGCATACACCGGTTCACAGTATTATCTTACAATCATTTTATTTCTGTAAGGTCATTATTAATGTACCCACTTTAATTCCTGATTTTAATAAGTTGAGTTTCTCTCTTTTTCTATTGTGGGGTCTCACTAAATCTTTGTCAATTTTTTTGATCCTTTCAAAGAACCAAACTTTGGTATCATCCATTTTTTTCTCTTGCCTTTCTATTTCAATTTAATTTATCTCTGCTCTAATCTTTATTATTTTCTTCCATTGGCTTGCTTTGGGCTTAGTTTTCTCTTCTTCCATGTTTTCAAGTTGGAAGTTTAAGTTATTGATTTGGGATCTTTCTTCTTTTTTAATGAAGGCATTTACAGTATAAGTTTCCCTCTAAACACTTCTTTTATTGCATCCCATATGTTTTGGTATGCTATGTATTGTTTTTGTTCATCTCCAAGTATTTTCTAATATCACTTGTGATTTCTTCTTTGATCAGTTGGGTAACTAAGAGTGTGTTGTTTAATTTCTACATATTTGTGAATTTTCCGGATATCCTTTTGTTATTGATTTCTAATTTTGTTCCATCGTGGTCAGAGAAGTTAGTTTGTATGACTTCAATATTTTTAAATTGATTGAGATTTTTTTTGTGACCTAACGTATGTTGTATCCTGGAGAATATTTCGTGTGCACTTAAGAAGAATGTGTATTGTCCTGATGATGAGTGGAGTGTTCTATATATGTATAAGTCTAGTTGGCTTATTGTGTTGTACAAGTCTTATATTTCCTTGCTGATCTTTTGTCCAATTTTTCTATCCACTATTGAAAGTGAGCTTTGGATGTCTCCAACTATTATTGTTGAGTCTCTGTTTCTCCCTTCAGTTCTGTGAGTTTTGTCTGCCACATTTTGGGGCTGTGTGTTTAGGTATACACGTATTTATAATTGTTACATCTTTTTGATTGATTGACACTTTTATCCTTATGTAATGTCTTTCTTTAGCTGATGACAATTTTTATCTTAAAGTCTACTTTGTCTGATATTAGTATAGCCATTCCAGCTCTTTTTTGATTACATTTTGCATGAATATCTTTCTCCATCTTTTCATGTTCAACCTATTTATGTCTTTGAAAATAAAGTGAACTGCTTGTATCATTAGCTCTTTAGATCATTTTAAATTCATTCTGGTAATCTTTACCTTTTAATTGGAGAGTTTAATCTATTTACAATTAATATAATTACTGAAAGGTAGAGATTATTTCTGTAATTTTGCTATTTGCTTAATGTACATCTTATATCATTTTTGTTCCTCAATTCTTCCCTTATTGTCATGTGTCCATTTTAATTTTTATCACATTTTTACTATTTGAGTTATTTTATTAGTGATTGCCCTGGGGATTACTATTAACATTTTTTCTTTTTTTTTTTTTTTTGGTGAGGAAGATTGGCCCTGAGCTAAGATCTGTGCCAATCTTCCTCTATTTTTTGTATGTGGGATGCCACCACATTATGGCTTGATGAGTAGTGTGGATATCTGCCCCCAAGATCTGAACCCGCGAACCCTGGGCCACCAAAGTGGAGCGTGTGAACTTAACCACTGTGCCACCTGGCTGGACCCAACATTTTATTTTTTAACAATGTAGAGAAGATTAATATCAATTTAGTTTCAATATTGTGTAAAATCTTTGCTATTCTATAGCTCTGTACACCTCCTCATTTATTGTTATCTTCATAATTTATATTTTCATATATTACAAGCTCATTAACATTGATTTATAGTTATTTTTATGCAATTGTCTTTTAAATCATGTAGGAAAAAAGAGAAGTTACAAACCAAAAAATATCATAGTGACATTTATATTTGCCTTTGTAATTATCTTTATAGTATTATTTATTTTCTGTGTGAATTGGAGTTACTGTCTGGTGTCTTTTCACTGCTACCTGAAGAATTTCTTTTATGATTTCTTGTTGGTCAGGTCTACTAGTAATGAACTCCCTCATCTTTTATTTATCTGAGAATGTCTTAATTTCTCCTTCATTTATGAAAGATAGTTTTGTTAGATGTAATATTCTTAGTTGACAGTTTTTTCTTTTAGCACTTTAAATATATTATCCCGCTGCCTTCTGACCTCTATAGTTTCTGATAAGAAATAAGCTGTCAATTTTATTTAGGATCCTTCATAATTTATCAGTTGCTTTCAAAATTCTTGCTATGTATGTGTCTTTTTTCTTTGTTGGGGGGAGGAAGATTGGCCCAGAGCTAACATCTGTTGCCAACCTTCTTTTTGCTTGAAGAAGATTGTCACAGAGCTAACACCTGTGCCAGTCTTCCTCTATTTTGTTTGTGGGATGCCACCACAACATGGCTTGATGAGCAATGTGTAGGTCCATGCCCAGGATCCGAACCTGCAAACCCTGCACTGCTGAAGTAGAGCACATGTGAACTTAACCACTGTGCCACCAGGCCAGCCCCTGTATTTGTCTTTTAATAGTTTGATTTTAATTCGTCTCAGTGTACGTCTTTGAATTTATCCTATTTGGAGTTTGCTGAGTTTCTGAATATGTAGATTAGAGTTTTTTGTAAAATATGAGAAGTTTTGGCCATTATTTCTTCAAACATTCTTTCCGCCCCTTTCTCTCCTCTCCTTCTGTGAATTCTGTTATGCATATCACGATATGTTTAATGTTATCCCCAAGATCTCTTAGGTGCTGGCCATTTTTTGCCATTCAATTTTCTTTGGCTCCTCAAAAGGGGATAATCTCAACAGATCTATCTCCAAGTTCACTTTTTCTTCTTCTTTCTGTTCAGATATGCTGTGGAGCCCTTTTGGAGAATTTTTCATTTCAGTTATTGTGCTTTTCAATTGTAGAATTTCTATTTGATTTGTTCTTATAGTTTCTATTTCTTTATTGATATTCTCTATTTGGCGAGACAATGTTCTCCTGGCTTCTCTTAGTTCTTAGTTCATCAATTAATTTAGCTCTTTGAGTATATTTAAGACAGTTGAATTAACATCTTTGCCTAGTAAGTCCAATCTCTGGGCTTCCTCAAGGACAATTTCTGTTAATTTCTCTACTTCCTGTGAATCAACCATAATTTCTTATTTCTTTGCATGCCTCATATATTTTGCTATTGTTGAAAACTGTACATTTTAAATATTATAATGTGCAATTCTGGAAATCAGATTCTCCCCCTTGCCAAGAGTTTCTTATTTCTGATTGTTGTAGTTGTTGTTGTATATTTGTTTAATGATCATTCTGACCTAATTTTGTGAAGTCTATATTCTTTGTTATGTGTGGCCACTGACATCTATATTTTGTTAGCCTTGTGGTTACTGATTGGATAGCGATTGTAACAACTGGCATAAAAAAAAAAAAAACAAAAGGAAAAGAATTCTCTGTCTTTGCAAAAGGTCTTTGTGTATGTGTTGGAGCACACCCTCAACACTCAACCAGGTGGTTTACAAATGTATTATAGCCTTTACTTTCTGCTTTCACTGAGTCTGAAGGTCAGCCACACTTGAGAGTTAGGGCCTTCTCGGATATTTCTGGGCATGTACAAAGTCTTCTAGATTCACAGGAATATGTCAGAGATTTTCACATCCTTTTTCCTCTTAGGTATTCATTATCCAGCTTTTTTCCCTAGGCATCTGGTTACTCTGTTGTTCATTCCTACTCTTATCCATTGCCCTAGGCAGCAGAAACTAATACATTTTACTTTAAATATATTCAACAAATGCCCCACCACAGCACTGGGAGACTTCAGAGTTAGGTGACATAAAGCAAACCCTATGAGCTAGTCCTCAAGAGAGCCACCAGACAGGTTAAAACAACTAATCACAATTCTTTGAGAATAAGGCTCATTCTGCTGTTCTCTAGTATGAGCACCTTTGTTGGCTATGGGTTGTTGTTCAAGGCCACTGCTAAGCAATGGGGGGAGGAATGTAACTAGGATGATTTAAAATGCCATAAAGCTGTCTTACCAAGATTCAGCTTCTTTTTTTTTCCTAATTGTTTCCATGGTTGCTGCAAGCTTTTGGTTAATTTCCCGAGTTCCAAAAAAAGTTGATTCTGATAGTTTTTGCTAGTTTGTTCATTGCTTGTGGAGGGATGGGCTTTTTAAATTCCCTACTCTTCCATTTTTGCTGATGTCTCTCAGTTTGATGATTTTGGACAAGTGTATAAAATTGTGCACCCACCACCATAAAATAAATGTGATGAGGAGTCAGAGCCAGTGTCTCATTCCAACTCATTTCATAATAATCCTAACATTCTCATAAAATATGGAGTAACAAGAAGTGCATAAATGATAAGTATTGAAGAGCAAAAAAAAAAAAAAAAGGCAAATATCATAGTTTGGAAAATAGTGCCCGGGAGAATTATGTAAAGGTCATAGAATATGAATAAATATTAATGTACTTATCATGCAAAATTGGAAAAAATGTGCTGTTACAACTGAAATATTATTCAAAGACAAGCATTGTAATTAAGGGTTTCGTTTTCCCATGGCAGTGGTAGAGAAATGCAGGTTTATTCGCAGCCTTTAGCTAGTTCATAACCATTTAAAAAATTCAAATGTAATTCTTGTTGCAATAATGCATAAAGACTGAATGAATAGCTAGTTAATTCCTCAAAAGCATGGCATTTGATCTGCTAAACATTCATATTTCTGCCTAGCATGTTCAGGGATGCTGTAGAATCAGTGAACTGTTTTAACCCTCAGAAACTTACAGCTAACTGAAAACATTGTCAGCTCATCTTGTCTCAGGGAAACTAGACATTTTTGGATGATCTATAGACAACTAGCATCTATATTTAGGTCAAAATGATCTTCTTTCTCCCCTTCAGACTTCCACTGCATTATCCTAATTCATCAGAATAGGTTTGGGGACTATCTTGCATTTGAGACCTGGGATTAATGTAGACCCAAGACAGCTATGCTATTCAGCAACTACCATGCTGATATTTGCTCCAAGCTACTGCAATATGTAAATGTTGGCAAACATTTAAAGAGGAAACTTGGTTCTGATCCACATGTCAGACAGAAGGATGATTGTCTCAGGTTGAGTCTCCCAAAAAACCTCCTAAAATAAGATTGGATTCAGAAGTCAGATAGATCCTGACTCTAAAACATGTTTTCTCTAGTTTACTTCGCATTTTAAATCTTACTTGTAGCAAAAGCACATATTAAAGCACATATTAAAAGAAATTTATTTGGATTAAAAGGAAAAAATAAGAAAACAAATCCATAATTTTATATTCTTTTTCTATACCAAACAACAAAAACTTTTAAGGGTAGTATAGTTAACCTCAATTTTCCTTAATGATTGAAAAAGTCAAGAGTAAATGGGAGATTTAGAAAGATCGTTAGCTGATTGGGTTAAAGTTAAAATATTGTTCAGTTTTCCACAGATAAATAGGCAGAATAAATGTTAAAATAATGCACATGAAGTACTTTTTTTTTTAATTTTGCAAGTTTAAGTAAAATGCCAAGTAAATTAGGTCATGGATAAAAAAGCATTAAGAAATGCACATTAATATTCATATCAAAGAAATACCTTGCCATGTGAAAAGTGAACCATAAGAGATAAAAATATATGAGTACATATACAAATTATTTCTTTAACAATAAAATGACAAGATAAACAGCAGAAGCAGGTGAAGGGAGGTGTTTGGCAGTGACAGCAAAAGAGGCTCATTTTCATTATACTTATGCCGAGTATAAAAATTTTAACCTTTTGAGGGTGCAAAGTCCTGCTATTTTTATATCCTCCACAAAAGTATGCACCTTGTCAGACAAATAATGGCTTCTCTGTAAAGGCTTATTGAAATAAGCTAAATTCAGATTAAAGTCACATAATAACTATTTCTTATATTATTATTATCATTATTATTCTTATTATTTTGGTCAATAGGAAGGGGACAAAGTAGCGTTAAGAAATCTCTATGAGAAGAACATCTAAAATTTACACTAGAAGAAAATCTGTTTTAGAGATGCTCACATAGCATACAATTTCTAAGGCAAATATCCAGGATTTTCAAATGGGTAGAGCTGCAGACATGAAGCTACTTATTTATCACATCACGATATTTCTTGCTTCTGGGTCTTTGCTCATAGACCTTTTTTTTCTTTTAAAACCTTTAGAATATTTATGAGGAATTTCTTTTTTTTTTAATTTTTTTTATTGCGGAAACATTGGTTTATAAAATTATGTAAATTTCAGGTGTATATCATTATATTTCAATTTTTGTGTAGATTACATCATGTTCACCACCCAAAGACTAATTACAATCCATCACCGCACACATGTGCCTAATTACCTCTTGCACTCTCCTCCCTCTCTTCTTCCCCTCTGGTAACCACCAGTCCAATCTCTGTCTCTATGTGATTGTTTGTTGTTGTTTTTATTTTCTACTTATGAGTGAGATCATATGGTATCTGACTTTTTCCCTCTGACTTATTTCGCTTTGCATAATACCCTCAAGGTCCATCCATGTTGTCACAAATGGCTGAATTTCATTGTTTCTTATGGCTGAATAGTATTCCATTGTGTATATATACCACATCTTCTTTATCCATTCGTCCCTTGATGGGCACTTAGGTTGCTCATAGACTTCTTTTCACGAGAAAGTGTTTCCCTCAATTCCTTGCCCAGTTAATTGTTATTTCTTCTTCAAGACTCAGTTCAAGTTTCACCTCCTCTAGGAAGCCTTGCCTTATTGTTCAGGTTAAGTGCACCTCTTCTATACTCTTGCATTAGTTTTTGTCTCTCTTTCCAATAACTTGTAAATGGTTTAAGAAAAACAGTGACTTACTAACAATTTTTGTTTTTCTTGTGGCTTGTCTTTGGAACATAGTAGACATTCTATTGTTATTTATTGACTGAACTGAAAGAATCATGTTTAGAAAAGAAATCACAGGGGCTGGCATGGTGGTATAGTGGTTAAGTTCACGTGCTCCACTTCAGCGGCCTGGGGTTCAGGGGTTCAGATCCTGGACTGAGACCTACACACCGCTCACCAAGCCATGCTGTGGAGGTGTCCCACATATAAAAAGTAGAGGAGGATTGGCACAAGTGTTAGCTCAGGGCCAATCTTCCTCACCAAAAATAAAGAAAAAAAGAAATCACAATCTTAATTTGTAAACAGTTATTCCCAAATTTAAATGCAATATTATACTTAATAATAAAAGTAATATCACCTCTTAGATAAAATATCATTATTTATCCATCAATAGGATATGTGTTATTGTTTTGGGTTCTGTGTTACTTCCAGAAATGTCCTAAACTTCCAGTCCATAAAAAGATGTATGGCAGAGTAAAATAAATTTAGCATTTGTCTCTTCTCAGGAAAAATACCGTAAAGTGACAAAGAAAATATGAAACAGAAATCACATTTGATCTTCAATAAAACTAGGAGACAGCTAAAATTTTGAGCCATAAAATCAGAGTAAGGATTCCCCAAACAGTGAAAATTATATAAAGGTTCAAGAGCATAAAGAGAGAAGCCACCCTGCAGCAGGGCACAGAAAAAGCTGGTACAGCATACTGCTCCAGGGTGATGCTCAAAATTAGAAATCTCATGGTGACAAGAGAAATGACATATATGAGCTGGTAAGCATACCTGGACTTGGTATGGTCCTGAGAAGAAATTAAGAATCATACAAACAGACATAATTTCAGAAAACCATCTGTCAAAGAGGCCGGGCTGAGGAATCTCCAAACCGTGAGCGGCCTAATAATGCCAAATTTTGTGCTAGGGTGAAGTAAAGACTAAAAAAACAATCATTTAGACCACCAATCTATGGCATAAAAATAATCTCTACTAGCCTGAAATATGGCCTTGGCCTTCTCTGACACAAATCTCCTAAATATAGCTAGTCGGAAAGAAATTACATCCCTCGATAATTAGCAAAAATAAAAAAGAATAGAATTTATAGAAAGATAACATACACGCACACACACACGACCAGAGTTAAGGAAGGAAAAACAAATGGCAAATGAAGAACATTTAATAGAAAAAAATCAAAATATAAGAAAACTATGATCAAACATTTTCCCAGGAATTTAAAAACTTAGTAGAGTTAAGTACGTTTATAATAGAAAAGCACAAAACAGAGATTCAAAAGCTCAAGAAAGAAATGGCAATGAGTAGAACATAAAATTTTTATTAGTAGAGGTAAAGTAAAAAGTAAAATAATAAATTAATTAATATAGAAATCAATAGCCTTTATATACAAAATCAGCCACTTTGAAGATATAACGGAAGTAAAGTCCACAATTTTAGTAGTAGCAACATGTATGAAATATTTAGGACAGAATGTAAAAGAAATATTTGTGATCCTTAAAAAAATAATCCATAAAATATCACTATAGGACCCAAAAGGAGACTTAAACAAATGAAAAGTCATATTTTTTTCAAATAGTCAGTCATATATCATATACTCATACTGATGTATAGATATCAATTCTGCCTAAGTTACTATATAAAGTTAGCATGACCACTAAAAAAAAAAAAATACCAGGATATTTTTTAACTAGACAAGTTAGTTCTTAAGTTTATACAGAAAATTTTAACTAGCAATAGTATCCAAAATACTCTGCAGAATCATGAGAAGTGACTTGCCCTATTTGATAACAAAATGTATTATAAAGTGATAACAACTAAAATAGTTTTGTACTAGCACATGAATATATAAATCAATGGAACAGAATAGAAAATATACTGATGTACCTAAATATATTTCTTAAAAATGTATGATACAATAAATATTTCAAAACCTGAAAGCAATATTTTTTAAAACATAGTGGTGTGCTGGCCTGGTGGTGCAGTGGTTTAAGTTGTTGCACTCCACATCAGTGGCCCAGGGTTCATGGATTTAGATCCTGGGCACGGACCTACACACCACTCATCAAGCCAGGCTGTGGTGGTGTCCCACATACAAAAAAAAATAGAGGAAGATTGGCACAGATGTGAACTCAAGCAAAAAGAGGAAGATTGGCAACAAATGGTTAGCTCAGGGACAATCTCCTTCACAAAGAGAAAAAAAATAGTGGTAAGGCAAAAGAATAAGATAGCTATTTGGGAAAACAAACAAAAAAAGCTGGATCTTAACTCTACTTTTTATTCAGAAATGAATTCCAAATAGATCAAAGATATAAATGTAACAAATAAAAATACAACCAGAAATTATTAGAAAAAAATGGATTTTTTTTTAATTCCAGGAAAGCTAAGGCTTTTCTAAGTATCAAATAAATCCTTGAAATCATTACAACAAATGATTGATTAAATCAACCACATATAAATAATTCCTTTACGATTCAAAATAAAGTCAAAAGACAAATGCTAATCTGAGAAAGAATAACTGCAATTTATAGAATATCAGAGGGCTACCTCTCAACGTGGAAAAGTTTCCAACAAATCCATAAGTAAAAGTCTGATAACACAAGAAAAATGTGCAAAAGAAATGAAAAAAACACTTCATGGAAAAGGAAAAATGTTTAAATAAAAATTCAGACCGAAATTACAATGAGATATTGTTTTTACTTCTTAGATTTGCAAAGGTCCAATTGTACATTGGCAAAGTTCAATGACGTACTGTGTTGGAAAGATATAGGGGAACAGGCACTCTCACACATTGCTGGTGGGAATGCAGATTAATACAACCCTCTCTAAAGGGCAATCTGACAATAAAAATTAAAAATAAAAAAAATTTAAAAATTTAAATTAAAAATGATTTTTTTTTTTGGTGAGGAAGATTGGCCCTGAGCTAACATATGTGCCAATCTTCCTCTATTTTGTATGTAGGATGCCACCACAGCATGGCTTGATGAGCAGTGTGTAAGTCCACGCCCAGAATCTGAACCCACGAACCGCGGGCCACCAAAGGAGAGCGCACACAGTTAACCACTATGCCACCGGACTGGCCCCCAAAAATATTTTTAAACCCAGGGATACCATTTCTAGAAATTTATCCACCTGAAAACTCACGGATATGCAAACTGACATGTAAGATGTTATGCATGGCAAATAACATGTAATTACTTAATTGCATAATTTAAAAGAAGATTGGCCAAACAAACTTTAACATCTATATGTTAGAAAAATATTCAGCCAATTAAAAAGAACGAATCAGTATTTATACACTGATATTTTACCTCTTTTAGAGCTGCAAAATTAAGTGGAAAAAACCCAAGATGTTAAATGATGTTTTTAGTAAGCTGAAATTAGCATTAAGAAAAGGAAAAAATGTATATATGCCGTATTTACTCACATTTACACAGAATATTTCTGAAAGAATACTCAAGGATGCAATAGCAGTGGTCACTTCTGGGGAGAAACTTGAAGACTGAGAGACATGGTCATGAAAGGACTTCCTTTCACAGAATATTTTGTACATTTTGAATTTTATACCATGGGTTGATTTATTTATTTAATTAATTTTTAAAAGAAAATGATAGTGTAGACAGTGGCATGGCATAGTGGAGGCAGCATAAACTGGAAGTTAGGAGCCAGACCGCCTAGATCCAATCTCAACTCTGCCACTTCCTGGTTGGGTGACTTTAGACAATACTTAAACTCCATATTGTCTATGTTCCTCATTTTATTTATTGTTATTTTTTGGTGAGGAAGATTGGCTCTGGGCTAACATCCATGCCCATTTTCTTCTATTTTATATGGGATCTGCCACAGCATGGCTTGATAAGCAGTGCGTACATCCACGCCTGGGATCCGAACCTGTGAACCCTGGGCCGCCAAAGCACAGTAAGCAAACTTAACCACTACGCCACCAGGCTAGCCCCTATTTTCCTCATTTTTGAAATGGGAGTAATAATCCTACCTAGCCCATAAGGCTGTTATGAGGATAAACTAGTTAATACATGTAAGGCCATTACAAGAGTGCCTGACATAGAAAAGCACTTTATTAGTGGCTTTTTTTTTCATTAAAATAATAGAGTAAAACCCACACAAGACCACAGACATATTAGGTATCTGTAATACAGCAGAGCCGACTGGACTCAGAGAACTGGGATCCTTTAGAAAAAGAGACCACAGCCAAGCTGGATTCAGGACCAGGGTTGGTTGTCTAGAAGAGCAGCTTCTGAGAAAGAGAATTCAGACATTTATCAGGTTAGTTTTTCCCAGTTTGGTCCTACAGATGCTGTTCCAAAGGGAGCTGGACACATAGACATCACTACCAACAATATAAGGTATGAATATAATGTGGGGTTTAGGGAGAAGAATTTCCTAGGTGAGAAACAGAAAAGTCCACATGTAGCTCTGATGATCTCAGAATGCATAAGCCAAGTAGAGCTGAACAGAATGCACCATGGACAGGATTCCAGGAGAGGGACCCAGCTTTCAGAGGGGCAGAAAACACAGTGGGAGAGTACTGGTCCAGGAAAACATCTTAGAAATAGAAGCTTCCTGAGCTCAGCCTCTAGTATCAGCCACTGAGCTAAGTCACATCCACTGAGCCAGCTTTTCGCCGAGCTACTGAGCAGGGAAGAAATGGGCCTCTCAGGCCATCCAGATTTGTCTCCCTCTGATATTATGATTTCCTATCCTTTCTGTGTCCACCCCAGAGAAACTACCGAGTCCGCTGCTAGGGAGGGTAGGAAGTTCTCTAGGTTCGATCTCCTGTCACTTACCTTATTATATTCGTCTAACTGGGGAGTGGTCATGGTGAGGTCACCTTGAGAAATTTAGTCACAGTTTAGATTTCTGGTATTTCTATAGATAACCGCAAAAGCATAGAGTGCACCTCTTCTCGTCCTTTGAAATGTTAAATTCAATAGGATCCATTACTTTGTATAATTACACAGTTCAAGTCAAAAGCAGGTCTTCATCTGTAGGTAAGAATTTAAAAATAAATAGAATAAAACCTTCTGAATCCCTCATGCATATACGGATTTAAGTAAGATTTGTTGGATGACTATTATGGGCAAGATATTCTGCAAAAGTATTTTCTCACCACAATGTTTCCTTACTGAAAAGAGAAGGCAGAGGGTGGGGCATAAGCTCAACTCAGTGGTCTTGCCTTGAGTTGAAGTTTAGGTTGCCCCCAAATTTCTTCTTTATGGCTTTCCTGTCATTCATAAAAAAGATGGAACCTCAATACTTTCTTTACATTCTACTACTTCCAGCCCTTTACACCCTTTTCACACTGAAGTACAATAGGTTCCTTTTTTTTTCTTTTTTTTTTTTTTTTGGCTCCTTGACCGATCTCTTAACAGTTTTTACTCTGTTTCTTTGGAATTAAAAAAAAATGTTTGCTTAGGTCTCATTTCTACACTAGTTTCTCTGGTTTCCTTATCCTAAATTAAAGTGGTCGATAACCTATTGCCTCAAATCATCTCCCTTTATTAACATAGGCAGAGGCAAACAGACATTGTGACTGAGGGGGGAGCAGGACTGCTTATAAGAATGAAAGAGCCATGAGGATGTTCTTAGCATGGAATAACAAGAAAATACGTTTTCATCTTTAACCTTCCAGCCAACTGCATGCTCTGCCTCACTCACCTCCCTTAAAAATGCAGTCTAATTTGACTATTCAGCAAATGTCTGAGCCAGCAAATTAGAACTCTTAGTTTTTAATCAGTAGTTGTTTTGGTTTTGTTTTTGATGTTTCGGGGGGTTTTTCTGGTAATTTTGGAGATCTGTAAAGAGTTCTATAGGACTATTATAGAAATTGCTGTTCAAAGCTTTCTTAATCTGGAAAGAAGTGGTTATGAGTAAGGATGTACAAGTCACTATCAATTTTCTTCAAGCTGGTCCATGCCTGTTTATCCTTTTGCCATATGTGATGACACGCATTGCAGTCTATGTGAAAATGTCCCATCCACCAGTAGAAAAGCTTAATAATTTATTTGCAGTCCATCTTCCTCTAGACAAGTGCATGCCATGTATTTGCTGAGTTGTGTAACCAGCTCTTAGAGCAGGCACACGGCCGGCTGCAAATGGTTCTTTCTGACATCTTTCCATTTTTCATGGTATTGATATTTAGCCCCTGAGCGCCTGTTCTGCATTTTCAAAACAAAACAGAAGTGAGGAATCAATTGTGTGTTGTTGGGATGAAATATCATGACCTTGATTATAACTGTCGCTTTTGAAGGGGAAATTATAGATGTGAAATTCTTCAGGGTCAGAGCTAACACACAGTACATCTAATTTAGAAGGGCATTCTCTGTTCTCTGGGTGAGTTCTCAGAGTCTTCAAACCTAAATTGAGAGGGAACTCTTCAGTCATTCTTTGTGCTGTGGTCAAAACTCTTTGCTCCTATACTAGGATCATACAGGGGTAATGTCTGCATTGGATAAGGGAAGACATATTCATAAAAGGACCTAAATTAATTTGACATTGTAGAAAAGTTAAGAAAATTATTGAACTTGTAGAACTTTCCATTTATCCTGATTAGGGAATAATCAGAATATTCTGATTATGAAGTTATTAGCGTGATGGTCTTTTGCTTTAGGAGGGAGTGCAAAATAAACAAATGAAACTTACCCATTGGATATTAGTTTGTAAACCACTCACATATCCTCACGTAAGGCCTCTTGACTCTAGTCTCAGGACATAGACTCCAAGGCCAACATTGTAGGAAGCTTCCACGTTTCTCCTGTTGTCATCTTTACCTTCTTTTTGTCTTTCTGAATCAATAAACTCCAAAAGGCTAAGAGTATACAACACCTGTCTGTGGGAAATCCAACAGAGCCCCTGGAAAATAAAACCAAAAGAATCACCTAAGCGTATAAAATTACTTCATGGAATGTTCTGGTTAGTATCACCTTGGTTTTATTCAGACTCATGGCTAGTGTTTATTTCCATGGCTCAGAGGAATTATTTGGCAGAATAAAATTGCATTCTTTCTCCCACCTCTTTTCTGCAGAGATTTCACACATTGACTAAACGTAACATCATGCCATACTGAGAAGCATGATGGTTGAAACTCCTCTACGGTGTCTGTGCAGAATACTAAAAGACCAAGGGGCCAGTGTTTTTCTGAGCTTGAAACTTAGTTCTTGTGCTTTTATAGTCACTTTTAAGAAATCTCAGAATTACAGTTTCGTCCACAGAATCATCTTATGTCAATCATCTTGGGATGACTTCTTAATGTCCTTTAGAGAAAGAAATCCAAATGTGGCTTGACATGTGGCTCTTGTAGTCAGCTGTGCAGCCTATGCAGGGATTTTCCATCGTAAGTGACTTTCTTTCTAAAATCTGGCACCATGTGTTTATACTCTACACATTTGTTTCTTCTGGGTCATTGTATTGAAAGGAAAAAAATAGCTTTAGCTCTCTGAAAGACACATGGCCCATCTGTGGCAATGCAGGACGTGTTTGAACAGTCATAATGCCACCCAAAGATAGAGGTTTCTCTTTCCATCTAGACCACTTGGGTTCCTGGGGAGCCCTGCAGAGCATGTTCAGAAAGCATGGAGCCATCCTATATCTATTCATGAGGGCAAACTGCTCTAACTCAATTGAATTCCTTACAATTGATGTTGTGAGTGCACAGGCCGGATGCACATTGTAAGAGCACATATCGGTCTAGTGCTGCTGTCAGCAAAGACCTTAATGAGCTTTGAGAGTAATATGGATGGTACAGAAGATGCTATCAATCAGATGTGGAAACAGTGATGTGCAGCAGTGAAAGAGAATGAAAAGGTGGTGGAAGAGAAAGAGAATGGGGGCAAATTCAAAGTACTAGGATAATATAAATAAACAGTTTCAGTTTGGAGAGTGAAAAACATACTCACATAAGCAAAAAAAAAAAAAAATTTCTATATGGAAGTGTCAGGACTGTGAAAGGGTCAGAGATTTTATCCATCTGCAACTAACAAGTTAGCTGGCCGCTCCATGAGTTCTGGGACTTTTTTACTCATGACACAGTAGCAGCATGAGCTTCACAGTTGGCTGTTCCCGTCCCCCAAGTCCCTCTGGGGTGACAGATAGATGTTATACACACAGTGGGTTTACATCACAGCTGAAGAATCCTGAAAAAGGGAACCCAAATCTTTTACCAAGCAAACTTTCCAAACTCTGCCCCAGAGGAAGACATTATTCCTATTATCCCGAAAAGCAAACAAACCTGCCTTCTGCTCCAGAGGGAGGCACTAGTTGTATAAAGAGATGAATAAGGTGAATTTGCTTCTAAATAAGGTGATGTCTTCTGTTTCTACCTTTGTCATTGCTATCTTCTCCACAGTTACCTTAACATCTTTCATAGTTCTTGCAATGTCTTCCTAATAGGCAGATACTCAGCAAAAATCTATAAAACAAAACCATCAATCCTGGAAAGTTTTTATATTTTTTGATTTAATTGATATTTCAGCTAATCACTTGGTTCTTTTAGACTCATCATATATCCCCTTGTTCCCCAGATAGTATGGAAATATATGGTAGATTTCTCACTTCAAAGAAATTGTCTCACGCTATATGTACATGTTCATTATACATGTAAGCATGTTCACTAGACTTGCATCACTTAGGTCATTATAAAAAAATACATTTTCTCCTGGACAATGCATTAACTTCGTGATCATAGTAGAAAAATGTTCTTAAACATGACACATCTGCGTTTGTTTGTCTCATAAGAAAGACAAATGTCATTCTCTTTTTGAATTGTACATTTGAACAATTGTACAATTGAATCAATTCTACATTTAATGAAATTGAATTATTGAATGGTGGTGATAGCTTGAGGTGCCCCACTCTAAGCGTAGGGAGTAAGAGAGATAAAGCAACAAGTTTCTCCCATCCTTATTTTGTAATGCACTCTATTAGCAACAGGAGGATTATGAGCTGGTTTGACAATTAGATCTAGTAGCTGTATCAATAGAAAGTATTTTACTAAGTACTCCATGGTGAGCTATGCTCTCTGCAACCAGCCACTGGCAATGAGAGTCATAAGCTAGTCATTTACCCCATATAAATAAATGTATTATGTCAATTGGACAGGAAAAAAATTATAAGAAATCATTTCTCGGCATGTGCTTTGAAAGTAACACCATCAGGATCATCACTCATGAAAAACTACTTAGAGAAGTTTCCTTCAAAACAAACCCCATTGAAAAGCTAAATGTAGTTGATGCATTTCTTGAGTAAGAGAGAAAAAACTCGATACCTTAGGGCCATTGGGTCTGGAATTTCCTTCATCATTAACACTGATTCGTTTTCTTTCTTATTTAGAGCTGAAAAAATGTGGGGTTAATTATTAGATTGTTATCATTTACATCAAAGATGTTTCATTGCTCCTAGGGCTTTAGAATTTAAAATATTCATTTAAGAGGAATAGGTAATGTGAATTAAAATTAATAAAATGATGTTTTCAAACATTTCTTTATGTAATTTATTAGTTTAAAAATGTGCTCTTTTAGTTGAATCAATGTATTGAAATTGAGAAAGAGGAGATGGATACAAAATATACAATTTATGTTCATTTTGTTCACTTTCTTTGCTCAGTGGTTGGCATGTAACAGGAACAAATTTTGTTAAATGAATTACTGTAGTGGCCATTTTGTGGCAATGGAATTCTACTGAGAAGCAGGCATATTTAAAGGCGTCTTTTATTTCAAATGAGTCTTCATCAGCAACCTTGAATCTAGTGATCTGAATAGTCCAAATAGTTCCATATTTCTTTTCTACTAGTTGTTTCCCCAAATGTTCACCAATGTAATTTGAATAGCCTTATTCTCTGTAGTGCATTTCAATGCAAACACTGTGAATAGATTATTACCTGGCTAATAAGTTGTCTCCTTTGGGAGATGTCAGAAGATCATCTCATCCACGCTTTTTAAAAATGCTGGTGTTGTCATTCTCTTCCTTGCGTAAATTATTTTATTTATGCTAGATAAAGAAAAATCTGATATATTCCATTGAAACTTAACTTGAAACAATAATTGAACTGATTTAGAGACTGTAAGATAATATTTAGTTAATTTTGGCAATGTTTTATTATAATCATAACAAATGAAACATTTTAGAACTAGACACAATTAATTTGATCAAGTGCATCTACCACAGATTTACAAAGTCCTATGCAACTAGAATATCAGGATATTTGAATCTGATAGTCACTGAGATATGCCAAAGGGTTATAGTGATCCAAGATGTTTTATCAGACAGAATAGTGGATTAAGTGCTTTCAGCACTCTCTGCCTTGTGTGTTCTTACATTTCTGTGTTAATAAAGAGAAGTCCATGCATTCCCCCATGGCATATCTTTGCCTTGCAGGCAGCTTGACGCCAAGCATAAATCATGTGTGTGGTTACCATGGGCCATGTATTTCAACCTGTCTCTGAATATTAGTTATGTTCAAATATTTCTTAACTTTGAGAGTGGAGTTGTTTCTGTAGCCACAAAAATCTTATATCAAAATACAACAAACAGGTAACCTCATACATCTGGAAATTATCCGTTAACTAAAATATGTATTCTCAAAGAAATAGCAATATGCTATTTTCAAATGTCATTAAATCACACTTGCAAGGAAATATTCATAAAGATTATAGCATTGTGAATATTTATTGTAAAATACTAGAAGAAAAAGGAAACTAAAATTTCCAGCATTCCCATCACAATTATGTCAGTATCTGGAGAAAAATGACTGGAAGGAAGTGCATTAAAATACAAACTGCAGTTGTTTAGATGAGTGAAGTAGAAGTATTTTTTCTCTGTTCTACTATTCTTTATTCTCTAATTTTTCTATAATTGGCAGTATTATTTTATAAATATATATTAAATGCATTTTATTAAAAATAATCTAGGTTTAATTCTTTAGTTGCCTTTTTTTCCACTTTAAATTTGTTCTCAATGTAACTTGTTTCCCTCCGATTTGATCAATTTGCTTTTGTGAGCTATGCTATTTTCTTTACTATTCTTTTTCCATTTGCTTCTCAGAATTTTTTCTGGGTCCCAACTCCTTTCATTGTTCTTTTGTCTTCACTGCCTGCTTCTTTAATACAACTAGCTTTTGTCATATCCTGGTTCTTTGTTTCCATCTCTGCACTCGATGATGGCTCAGCCGGTTTGCACCCATAATCAACTTGCTATCTCTTTTTCCTGACCCTTCAAGCTTCCCTATTTCTAAAGATAGAATGGTAAATTAATAGCAAACAAATAGCCTGTTAATGATGTGATTTATCATCTTCTAATCTGCTCTCTCAAAGATCTTTTGCAACAATAGTAATTCTGTTGACTCTGCAGCCCCTGTGGAATTGTCTTCTTTCCATACACCCCAGAGGGGACCGGGCCGCTTGTTTTGTCATTATAGTGTTCTGAAATTAATATAATGTCCTCTTCCTCTTCTTCTACTTTCTCTTTTGCTTACTCTTTCTTCTTCTCCTTCTTGCATACTGTTGTCAGCCCCATCACCCCGCCTTTCTGTTTTCCAAAAATTTAAAAACTGTCGTTAAGTGGCTGAGCATGGCAGTACCAAGGGAACCCCCTTGACTGAGAAGCCAAGTAACGAAAGCTGTGTTCAGAGTGTGGTCTTTAAAGCAGACGGACCTGGGCCTAATTCCCAGCTATGTGACTTTGGTGAATCACCAACCCTCTGTCAACCTTGATCCTTGCTCATTTTCAAATAGGGGCCATCGTGTTCTTTCAAGCTGCTGTGGGCATCAAGTGAAAGAAGTGAGTGAAAGTGCTCTGTAAGCTCTAAACAACTTTCCACCCTTGCCCTCTGCCATCTGATCCCTACCTATCCCTTGTTCTTTCCTCAACGCTTCCCACTCTCTTCACTGCCAAATCCTGTGGTCCACCTGCACTGAACAGTATGTGACTACCTGAAAATGCCATGCTCTTTTTGGTGTTGGGCTTGACTAGAGTATTATAAGCATATATAATATACATAAGTTTATATATGTATATATAATATATAGAGAGTTTTCTTCATCCTTCAAATTTCAAAGGAAATTTTGGCATCTTCAAAATCCTTCCCTTACTGCTCTCCCAATTCTCCTGCACCCACAGCTGGCTTAGGGGCTTCCTTTGTGCCTTCCTCCTGCCCTTTGTATTTTCTCTGTAATTCTTCTCATATGATTCTTTGGCATCGCATCAGTTCACTAAACTGTGAATTTTTTGATGGCAGAGTCTTTGTCTCTTATCTCGATACTCCAGGGTCTACTCAAGTGTCCGGTGTGTTGCAGACATTCTATAAACATTGGATGAATGAAAAATGAGTGAATGCCAATGAAATTACTTGCAGCAAAAGATCATTTAATCTTATGTTTGAATTGCATTGTATTGAATTACAGAAAAATAGATAGATAGATAGATAGGTAGATAGGTAGGTAGATAGATAGATAGATGGATAGACAGATCCTCCTCTTCCTCATGGGTATTGTGCATTTGCAATCTCACGGCTGATTCCACAGTTAATGTAAAGAACATCATACTATGCATAGGCTTTTCCTGTCCTGAAACAGGATCCCATCGGTGCCCTGGGAAGAAAGATCATGGGTTTCAGGGATGTCATTGAGTTTGTTAATATAGGGGGAGAAAAAATATCAGCTAAATGTTAAATAATTAATATGAAGTGTATGTAATTCCAAAAGAGAGAAATTTGACTAGAAGGCAGCAAACCTGCAGAGCCTAAATAATTACTGTTCACTTCTAGACAGTTCCTTGAATTGGATTCATATTGCGCTAAGGCTATCTGAAATAGAGGCAGCTGTATAATCCAAGTGTTGTGCAGCATACAGAATCAGATTGAATGCTTGAGTGTCTGCACCCTAGGAAATTGATTTGACGACTATGTCAATTACTTCTGGCACCAAGCTTTCTGTGGGTTGCATTACAACTGCTCTTTTGGTCAGCTGTGACTGCTTCCCCATCCACGCCTATTGTTTTAGATTTATTTACTGCACCAGCAATCATAAATCACGGACTTTTTTCTATACCATCTGGAAACTCTGGTGTCATTGTTTGGGTCACTTTTGATTACCCGCTCTCATTCTCAGCTACTGCCAAGGCTCATGTATCTTGAATTACGAAAGACTTCCGCCACAAGCTGACGTATTTGTGAACAACCTTTCAGCATCTACATATGTTTATTTTATCCAACACATAGCTGGGTAAAATAAAAAGTGGATTCTCTAGCCCTCCAGAAAACTATTCCTTTGTCTGTGATACTCAATTTTTAAAGTTCACAATTTGCCTGACAATTTGCTTGTTTAATCATCGTACATTTCTGTCATTCTCACAATGTCAGATTTAATAGATTAATCATCACTTTTCTGTGGTGCTGTGAGTGTAATGTTCCCAATATTCTCACCCAATCTCAATCCCTACCAGAATATTCCATTTTGATCCTAAAATTAGAGTGAAGGTTTGTCGGTTGTTTGTTTTGCAAATAGTCCTTAGACAATGAGGCAAACACATTTTTCTCTCTCTTTCTTGTGGTGCTCACTATTCTAAAAACTAGAGTTAATTACTATAATATTTTCCTGACAAGCTCACTGGAAAACATCTTTGCAGTGTTCTTTTTCCACCTAAATGACGCTGATGCTTACCTGTATCAACGGTGTCAGCAAATTACTTACATTTTATGCAGGTGGTTCACTGGCAGTCCAGATCAAATCTGAAACTGGGCTATCAAGCAGTTTTTATCCAGAGAAGCAATTTGAATATTGGAATTTTGTTGAATTTCCCAGACCTCAGCTGCTTGCATCTGACATCTGCTTCAATTTTTTCAACAGCCCGTTTTTTCTGTTTGTTTTTTTCTGGCAATCTCAAGGTTGAGTTTTGTAGGGCTCTGCTCATGTCTACTTAGTGCTCATCAAACATCCCTCTCTAAGTAGTGTAAGAATCCACATTGCACTGTGTGTTGTAGAACCGTGACTCTTTTCTACTGGTCCTTTTTAACATCAAATACCACCTTAACTATGATTAGGAGAATCTTCATTTTCCTACAATTTTTTCCCATACAAGAAACTTCATTAACTGTCATTTGTTGGAGTCGTTATCAAATTGAAGGGAGACAAATGAAGCAGCATTGTTAGAATTTTCTTAAATAAATAGTCATCCATGAGTCTTCAGTGGATAAAGAATACTACATGATTTTCTCGTTACGCAAGCTTCCTAGAGAGGCTGTAGATATAAGGGTGGTTTGTTTTCTTTCAAGACAAAGCCCCAATGAATGTGGTCTAATTAACTTTACATCTTGATATACCAAAACTACTATTTCACATCTTTGACAGTAGTGCCTACTTGCATAATGTCTTGTCAAATCATATCAGATCACTTTCTGTTATGTTAGATATGCAATGCTCCAATAAGACATGATATGATTAAGGCAACATGGTAGATATTTGAAGAATTTGTACCTTCTTTGTAGCTTCACCATCACCCTTTCAAAATGCAGGATGACACAACCAATGTGTCAAGCAGTAAATTTGAGGTTTGAAGTGTAGGATGTTTCAGCAATTGCTGGTTTCTAAACAATTTTTACTCTACCTATAAGGCCCAAAGACACACAGAGTGTTAGCTGTTAACATATTGTCATATTTCCAGATCATCTAAGTAACAGACCTTGCAAGAAAGCAAAGAATAATATTATAAGAACACCTGTGATTTGCTATCTAAAACAAGTATAAAAAGCACACCATTTTCTCTTTGTTGTTCAAAGGGTGAATATTAGTGTATTGTGCTTTTGCTTTTAAAGAAAAATATAATAAAGGATGCTGTTGGCAAGGTGTGATATTACTCTAGACATGTGTCTGTTATGTTCTCATCTTCCATTTCCTTCCTGCCTGTTTGCACACCTAAGAAGAAGGGTGATGAAAACTTTAACTGACTGGTGTTGTTTTTGGTCAAGAAGCTTCAGAAAAAGGGAATTCCTTGATCTTTTCCTACACACATTGCAATTCTTTCCATTGCGCTTTTCAGAGTAAGATAATCCAAGTATTCTCATCTAGGAATTCCACATATAGTAAATCTTTCAAATATATCCACGTGAAAAGGAAAAAATGCAATACAAGGCTGGTATTGAGGGGCTTCCAGTAATAAGATTGTATTTTAGATTTTCACCATCACAAAAGAATGTGGAAAGCCAAGAAGATGAAGTGATAGTACAGAATTCTGACGATTAAAATGGGATGTTCGAGTCAGAGCATAGGCAGTAATTTTTCCAGTCTATTAACAATAATGGCTGCTGTCGAATAGAAACCAATGCCAAGCAAAAGAAAAATTAGTTTCTGAAATTGAGAAGACTCTGAAAGCAAAACTTTTCTCATTTGTTTGTCTTGTTTTGTTTTAAACTCACCAAAATAATGGGAAATTTTTTTTTGATTATTGGTGATCCTCAAAGGAGCAACAGTGATTGAAAAAGTGAAGTCAGTGAGTCAGAGAGACATCAAAGAAACACTCATTATAATGCTGTTTAACCTTTTATTAAGATTGCTATTGTATGGCAACGCATAAAACAGTGGATATTTGGTTCATTACATCAATACTGTCTTGGCACTTTCTGAGGTCACACCAGTCATCTTTTATTTATGTTGTCACTGGGAATGCAAGTTATGCTAATAGAGCTGGGTCAGGCACACCATGGCATAAGGAGAGGTTGAACATAAATCCCAGGCAGCAGACTCATCAACAGTCAGGACTGCAGCAAGGAAGCTGCACCCAACCAGGGCAGAATGGCCCACCTTGAAATCTTTGTCCTCTGTCCCTCAGATGACCAAATGGCAGGCAAACCCCATGTGACCTATTCATTCATTCACTCATGTCCACCAACAAAACAAAAATGGCAAAGTGGAAATAAGGGTTCTCACGTCAACCCTTTCTAAAATAAGATATGTCTATCCTATTTATACAGGTTTACAAGCCATATTTGTGCCAGATTTGTGTTCAGAGAAATGTGAAAACCATAAAACATTTTCATATAGCTTTTTTAAAACATATAAACATTTACTCATCTTAAAATTTACCATTATTTCATTCACTTTCCAGTTCTTCCTTTCATTTCATCAATTGCTAGCATCTCAGCTAAATAAAGCTTGACTTATTTTGTCTATGGCCCATTTTTCATTATCTTGTGTTGTGATAAACAATTGAGACATCATTCAAAAGGAACTATTTTGATGGGTTTTGCAAGGGTATTATTTTCTGTTAGGATACTCTGCTATGCTTAAAAGAACATATTGTCTAGGATAAGTAAATATTTTTAAAGAATTTATTTTTAATAAACCTTTAGGTAATTTAAAAAATGAAACAATTCTCCTCCAAAATCGATTACCATAAATGGTTAATTTTTCAAATTTATACAAACCATAATTTTATGTGTCTCACCAAACACAGGCAACAACATTGTATCACCATGTGTGCTTGTTACACGTGATTTTATTTAACTGGGGTAAAACATGTCCCTTTCATTGAAAGATTATTACACATTCAAAAATAATCAAATCTTGATTCTTAATTTGCAAACTAAAGATTTAACAATATAATTTTAAAAGATACTTTAAATAGAATAACTAGTCCTTTAAAATATTCTGCAGACCATTCTATATCAATAATACTTGACATGAATTGATGCTAGTGTTGATGATAAACTTCAATGTACATATTGCTCTTATCATTTATAATGAATCTAAATAAAATATCAATAGATATGGAATGTATATGGGAGCAAATACAGGTAAAGACAAAATCAAGCTTGTAAACAACAGTGTTAAAACCAATGTGCTTAATTTAAAAAGTGAAGTCAATTAAAATTAAAATAACAGTGCAGCATGTACAAATGCTGGAATAATCATTAGGCCTTGCTGAATAATGGAAGAGTATAGAATTTTTTTAATGGAACAGCAGGGGTGATACATTACACAAAGCAACAATCTACAACAATATGACAATCGAATTACTTCAGCCCCATTAGGCAGGTGCAGAGGAATAATTAACATGAATTTTTCCAATGAAAAAGAAAAAAACAAAACTTGTTTTTTCTCTAATAGCACTAAAGTTTACACTCCAACCCACCCTGCACTACTAATGATAACCAATGAGAGCAAAAATTTATGATTTTTAAAAATTAGAGTTTAATAGACAAAGGAGATTTCTGTTTATTCCCCATATAAATCGAGTAACATAAGAAAAGATATACATGGAGCCCTTGTGGTATAATGCTAACTTTTTAAATGTACTTTGCCTGTGTGCACTGCTTTTGATTTTTAGGGCTTAAAACAAAATAATAAAGGATTTGCAATAGTTTCTGACTGTCTAATCTAAGGCAGAGATAAAAGGCATCCCATAAAGCCCTCGGCAATATTTGTTATCTTATTTCCAGCTCAAATTCAAAACAAATTGTGACCTCCAGTTTAGAGTAAAGACAGAGTCTGTTCAGTAAAATGCCAATAGAAATGAAAGCAACTTCACATTTCTTCACGAAGGGCAAGGAGTTTAAGATCTCTTAGCTACTTTCTCTGACAAAAATATCATCCTGTTTTAAAACAGTTGTGATAAAAATCTTACTCTTTCATTTACTTCCAATGAGAACTATTTAATTTATACTGAGATAAATGGCTCTATGCTTAAAGGACTGAAACTTTTCATTTCTTTCCTACCATCAAGAAATTAAGAAATGAAAACCCTTCATCCTCAGATGACCTCTTCAATTTAGATAGATCTGAATCAGTTTATATATATGGAGGCTTTCATAGGATGGGTGGCTTAGCTTGGAAAAAATAATTGATTGCCACTATAGGAGGTCTTTTTTTTTTTTGTGAGGAAGATCAGCCCTGAGCTAACATCCATGCTAATCCTCCTCTTTTTGCTGAGGAAGACGAGCTCTGAGCTAACATCTATTGCCAATCCTCCTCCTTTTTTTCTCCCAAAGCCCCAGTAGGTAGTTGTATGTCATAGTTGCACATCCTGCTAGTTGCTGTATGTGGGATGCAGCCTCAGCATGGCCGGAGGAGCGATGCGTAGGTGCGCGCCCGGGATCTGAACCCGGGCCGCCAGTAGCAGAGCGTGCGCACTTAACCGCCAAGCCATGAGGCCGGCCCTATAGGAGGTCTTTTTATCTTTAAGCTTGAAGTACTTTACTAGTGAGTTCTCATTAATCCCTACTTAGTTTCTAAGGAAGTTCTACCTTTCTCATTTTGAAAAAAAGAGGCACCAAATTGCTCAAGACTTAATAGTTACAAAAGTTCTCCTGAAAGTCATCTGTAGAATCAGTGGAAGAAACAGAATAGACCCACCAATCCTTCTATTGTAAAATTCTGTCAGTTGGAGGGTAGACATGTCACTTATGTCAATGAGAGAGTGGACATGGCTGACAATGTGAAATGAAAGTCATTGCTCTGTGGTAGACATTACTTTGCAACTTCAAAGCAATCCTTCTGTATTTTATCCCATGGGCCACTATGAGACATAGAACTGTTGAAGCAAGAAAGAGAAAAAATTTTTTTATTTTAGTTTGGCCCTTTTTTTATTAGGAGAAACAAAGAATATCACAGGAAATCTTCAATTCCCAGTTGCTATCAATTCTCAATTATCCAAAATCTGAGGCTTGAATTGGTATAATATCAAGGGATTTTATACATAAGAAAGTTTTAGCCTTAATGTGAGAAATGCAATCAAATGTTTTCCCCTGTGGTCTGGAAGTGACAGTATAGAGTATGGAATTTCTAGTTGGGCTTTTGATCAAAATATTTCTTTCTTCACCTCCTAGCACACAACTCAGCAAAATGCCGGAATAAAAGTTTTTAGGCAGCTTGAAAAGGTAGTCAATCTTCTCAATTTATGAGAGAGCCATTGCATAAGTGAAATAGAATATTGCTTTAAAAAAGATCATCTTCATTGATAACAGGTCAACAAGAATGCAGTGCGTTCAATCTACAGACAAAGAACATATTTTAATATGCAAAGTATTAACATCCTAAATTAATTCTATCTTTTAAAACATAAGTGTAAAAGTGGATAAAAGCATAGATGGGTGTTTATAAGAACTTAGATAAGCTGAGGGATTCAGAGTAACTCAGGTCTGAGAAGAACTATGTCTCCTGGTGGCTTATGGTTTGACCTGGTGGAGTGAGAAGAGACAAGTAGAATTTAATTGCATGAAGACATAAAACTGAATGTGTGAGGACTATGTGGGAAAACAGGTTAACAAGAAATGGCCACTATGTGGCCTTTGCTATGGATATGTTGGCGAATTCAAAGACTGGAATTCTAATCCACGTGTGTGTCCTAAAGAAATCTGGCAGTTTCTCTCTTACCAATTCTTGATGGCTTTCGAGAAGGTAAAGCTATGTTATTTAAAAAGCATCAAGTGGATATAAACAGGGATTCGACCACGACCAACTAAATTCGTTACAGCCTTATAGAGTCAAACTTGAACCAGAAACTAATAATAGACACCTTTCTAGAGATTCAAGTATTGCCCACATCTTTGGGCAGCCTCAAGTTTCTATTAAAAATTTCATTGCTTAGTGAAAACTTTGAAATATGCAACTTATTATCAAAAATTAATTCATGTTTGCATTTGGTCAAATCAGTCTATTTTTGAAATATGAAAATCTCTGATTAACACTGTGATTTTTTTTCATATCTTCTAAAATCTTAACATGTTCACTATATGTGAATATGTAAGAAGGAAGTATTCCCTTGATGAAGAGAAAAGTTTGAAGAAAAAAGGAGTTAGAACATATTAGGGATATTTATAAAAAGAGAGTAAATTCAACAGACATTTATCTGTTGAAGTTGGCATACTTTTTATTTCTTCCCTCAGGGGGTAAAAATGGTAACTATGGCAATAGCAGACCCCCTCTCTAATTTCAGCAGCAGCTCTGCTGCACAGTTCCATGCAAACTTGGGTTCAGAATGGTAGGGCTCCTATAGAGTGGCTAGCCTTGTGTTTTCAATTTTTGTCCCATCATCTTTTCCAAACTAAAGCATTTGATTCTCATAACAGATTTGTGGAACTAATATGGTCCTCATTTTACAGGTGAAAAATGAAAGACTAAGTAACTTGCTAAAGGTTTACAGAACAAGGCTATGATAGAGCTAGAATTTCAACCCAGCTCTAGAGACTGTCTGACAATAGAACCTCTACTCTTAATTCAGTGTATTTAATGCCTCCTTTAGGTAGATAACCCATCTTATTTTTCCAAAAGACCCTTGTTTAAACATAACAGTCAGAATTTAGCATTTGTTATAATGAGATCCCATAATAATTTCTCTCCCACCATTCCCACCATACTGTACTTTGGTGGGCTTTATAATCCATACACTATTCCTTGATGTTGGGCTAGTGTTACCCACATGCACACACTGTTTTCATAGATAATCCTAAGGTTCACAGTAATAATTTCTGTTGTGAAGTAGGAGTTCTGTGATTGATTGACAATGATATGTAGAAGTTGATTCACAAACTCTCTTTTTTGGGACTGTTGCAATATACATAATGAATCAAGCTCTCAGCATTCAGGAGAATTTCTGGAAGAATGGTGAGGTGATTGTGCCAAGGGATTAATTGAGGGGAATCTGGAAAAGAACTTGTCTTAATAAGATACATAATAGAAAGGATGAAACTATTGCTCAATAAAATTAACAATGCCCCAGTTGTCAGAGGAGACATTATCTTTGCTATTCAGATTTGTCTTCTGTCCTAGAAAGTAAGAATCTGTATCCAAGTCCTAGGGAAAGAGATTCTGCAAATAAAAATACTGAAGGGAATGTCTCACACACAAACACACACTTTAGGTATTGGGATTCAGAGAAGAACTACTTTGGGACCAATGTTGTGGAATAAACACAAGGCTGGAGAAGGGAATGCTCTCCTTTCTGAAGGGGCATAGAGAAGCAAAGGACACGGAAGGCCTTTGAGCTCGCCGTGTGGCTGACACATCAGGGCTCTAAGCAGGGACAGCCCCACTTCACAGGCGATTGCAGCAGCCGTCTCTGCATGGAATCCAGAAGCACGATAGCTCTAAGCCTTTAGTGGGCTCCCAGAGTACTCTGAGCTATGGGAAACAATGCTAAGTAGTTTTGACACAACTGGAGATGAAGCTCTTGATGGTGGACGCTAGCAGTAGAGGCAGTGGTGGAGAGCTTTCCCAGACAGTCTCAAGCACATAGACCTCAATAGGGTCCATTAGTGGAAAGCTGGATTCAAAGAGGAAGAAAATCACAAATGCTGCATGTCAGGCCCTGGCCTGCAATCAGTTCTTGACAAAGTTCTTACTGGTCTCCTGAAACTGTAAAAATGCCAACAGAATGAGTTTTCCATAGAGCAAAGTCTGTGCATTTCAAGGTTTCCTTCAGAGATTGTCTTTGCTATTTTTTGTATATTAATTAAAATATTTTAAATTCATAAAATATTATTGATTACAGCTGATAAACTATTTTACTTTTTAATACACTTACATGGGAAGATTTTAAAAGTTTTTAATTGTATAATAATTTTCAAAAAAGATACCAAATATGATTCTAGTATTTTAACAAATACTAGATTTTACTATTTTAGTAAACGCTAAATTTTTTTATCGAGATGTAATTGACATGGAACATTGTGTTAAGTTTCAGGTGTACAGCATATTTAATCTAGTATTCAATATTTGTATATACTGCAAAATGATCTCCACAATAAGTATCTAGTTAACATCCATCACCACATATAGTTACAAATTTTTTTTCTTGTGATGAGAACTTTTAAGATCTACAGTCTTAGCACTTTCTTATATACAATACGTTATTATTAACTATAGTCACCATGCTGTACATTACATCCCCAGGACTTATTTACCTTATAACTGGAAGTTTGTATCTTTTGACCCCCTTCACTCATTTCAACTCCAACTCCACGCCCCCTCCTCTGGCAACCACCATTCTGTTCTGTTCTCTGTATCTATGGGTTCTTTTTTTTTTAAGTGAGATCATATGGTATTTGTCTTTTTCTGTCTGACATTTCACTTAGCTTAATGTATTTTAATAAACACTAAATTTTAATAAAAAGATGTTGCAGATGCTTTTCATAACATTAACTAAATTTCTGCTTAAAAATATTTCAAATATTTTTTACAGATATACTTTGCTGTTTATTTTTAAAAGATTCATTTCAACATAGTCAATCACAATTCTTACTGGAATATTTCAGAGCCCAATATCCAGGAATAAGTTACTTATAAATGTAATTTAGTAAATTTTCTTTAAAATATGAAAACAAATATTTGCAAATCCCCTAATATAAATTAATATAGTTTTACTTGGCAAAATATCAGCTTACACCTCACTTAGTAAATGCATATTTTTCAAGGACAAAATGTGAAAATAAGCACCAAGTATGGAAATAGTCATGCAATACAGTGTTCAAGGATTATTTTTTTCTGAAGATTAACACATTCTCAAATAGAAACGAATTCCTAGTTCATAAAAACTGTTATGTACTGAGATATATTAGATACTAATTTTTATATGATTTTAAAGGCATAGTCCCCAAGACATTCTTTAGAAATGTATTAAGATAATTAAATATTTTGTCTCGCGATAAATAAGTCAATTATTTTTCACAGTCTATTCACATTTCAACTCATTGATATTTTCAAAGTCTCTGTTTCTTTGAGTATTACTTTTTAAACATTTTGTTTTCTTGCACATATTTCCTTCTTCATTCATGAATTGTCTTTCTCTAAAATTTTTACATTACATCAAGAAATTAAACATGCTATTACTTTTTTCATTGTTGCCTACCACTTTACCATAAATAGATAGAGTTGCATAAATTGGAAATGAGGGATTTAGATGTGTTTATTGATGTTAGTTCCTTATATATTTTCTCTATGAATCCACACATTCTTCCATGGCTGTCATCAAAATTTCTGTCTTCTAACAAAGCAGCCTTAAAATAATGATAAGAGACATGAGTATATAGAAACTTAAAAGTTCATTTTAATTTTCTGGTTTTGGCTTTCCTTCAACTCTTACAGGAGGTGGAAAGAAAAGCAGTCTCTGTAGCAACAAAGCTGACCAATGTACCCTTGGGGAAAAGATTCGTTTTCTTCAAGACTGAAAAAGGCAGATTTTGACACTTTAACTATAGGTGTAAAATTTATAATTAACCTTTAGAAATGAGCTTTAATCTCTGATCAGTGATAGCGAGATACACTGCACAATACTGACTACAGCATAGCTGTATATACCAACACATTTACCCTTTTTTTAATTTGATATTTAAATCAAAAGGGATTTAAGCAATATGTAAGGGCTAATTACTTAGAGCTGCAAATGTGTAAGTCAATAACGACAGAGTAATTTTCATTGTTAGCTTAAATCTACAAACAAATCCTTTCTACTATCCAGACGTTAAAAAAATTTCCTTGTGCAATTCTCGAAAAACATATTTGAAAGTTACAAAATTCAGCAGAAAAATATATCACAAATAAACCATAGATTAGAGAATATCATGAAAAGATTATTTTCTTTCAGGTCAGATTTATTTCAGTTTAAATTGATGTTTGGAATTCTTATCTGCAGTGAAAAAATATCCAATGAATATATGATTGCAATGTTTGAGAAAAATATCCTTGCAGTATTGGCATTACCAAACTACTAGGTTCAGTGGATTTCAGTTGTAAACCCACAAACTGAACTGAATATATATATATATAAATATTCTCTATATATATACACATATATATGTATATTCCAAGCAAAACAAGTCTAGCATGCATCGAAAAGCTAATGTATCATGATCAAATGGAAATTCAAGGATGGGTCTCTCTTTGTTTTTTGGATTTAGCCTATTTATATCTCTAGCTCATTTTTCTGCAGTGGTTGCTCTCTTTTTCTAATAGCTTGATATGTATTCTTTCAGTAGTAGTTTTTAGCTAAATTAAATAAATATTTATCTATTATATATGAACAAGTCATTCACAAAAGAAAAAAATTCATTAGTCTAATAAACACAAAAGAATGATAATCCTCTCTGGTAATAAAAACATGAAAATGATGCAACAATGAGAAACTGCTTTTTACTCACTAGGTTAGGAAAAATTAAAAAGAGGGAAGATATCAATTGCTCATGAGGATGCATTCAGGCAATTCTATCATGCGCTGCTGATCAGAATGTGAATTCTTACACCTTTCCCAAGAATTTAGACCATTCTTATTAAAATGTAAAATATACATGTCCAATTCAATAGAAAATTGAAAAAAAAATTAAACAGCACTTCACAGAAAGGGAAGCCTGAATATCGAATACATTTGTGAAAAAGTTCTGAGAATGTAAATAGGGAAAATCACTTTAAAGAGCAATTTGACAGTATCTAGTAAAGTTGAGTGTGCACATACTACTTTATATATACACTAGAGAAATTTGAACAAAGTCACAAAGGGGTGTGTGATGGTTAATTTTACATGTCAACTTAACTGGGCCACAAGGTGCCCAGATATTTGGTCAAACACTATTCTGGGGGTGTGAGGATGTTTTTGGATGAAATTAACCTTTGAACTGATAGGTTGAACAAAATGGATGGCCCTCCCTAATGTGGGTGGCCCTCACCCAATCAGTTGAAGGCCTGAATAAAATGAAAAGGCTGAGTCTTCTGTGAATAAGAGGGGGAACTGTCTGCCTGACTGTTTAAGCTGGGATGTCAGTCTTTTCTGGCCTTCAGACTCAAACTGAAACTCTGCCTCCTCCTGCGTCTCGAGCCTGCTGGTTTTCAGGCTGGAATATACATCATTGACTCTCCTGGTGTTCAGACCTTGGGATTCAGAGTGGAACTACACCCTTGGCTCTCCTGGGTCTCTACTTGCTGATTGCTGATCCTCGAACTTCTCAGCCTCCATAATCCCATGAGCCAATTCCTTAATAAATCTCTTTCTCTCTCTCTCCGTATATATATATACATATATACATCTTGTTGGTTCTGTTTCTCCGGAGAGCCCTGACTGATACAGTGAGTGTCTGAGAAACTATTTGTAATATCAAGAAATTGGAAACAGTTTAAGTGTCCATTAATAGGAGAATGGATAAGCAAATTGTTGAAATCTACAATGGAATACTACATACCTCTGAAAATGAAAGAAGTAGGGATAAATTTTAAAAACATAACATTGAGTGAAACAATAAAGTTTTGGAAGGCTACTTATCATAGCATTTATGTAAACTTTTACATAAATTTTTAAAAGATTGTTTATGGGAACATACATATAGTATAAAAGTGAAAAAAAAATTCATGAAAATTAAAAACACCACATTAAGGATAGGAGTCAGTTCTGAAGAGGAAATGGGGAAAAATGGATTCAGTGGAATCAGAGAATATCATTTGTATTTACAATATATCCTTATCATAAACTGTGGTGGGTCCATGAGTGTTCATTGTCGATTACACCATTTTTTTAAATGTCTAAAATATTTATTGTACCAAAGAAGATGGGATTTACATTTCTGGCAACATGCTAAACTAGATGTTCAGAGCCACACTTTTAGGTGTAGCACACAAAATAAGTGAAGAAATAATATCATATATTATTTATGAAATTTATAGTTGAGCTGGTATGGAGGAAAGAAATTTCCTTAAAGATCAGAAATAGACAGAAGACAAGAACCCAGAAGGGCAAGGGAGCAGTGGAACCTGTGTTTGCCCAGATAGTATCTGCAGATCCGTGTAGATGATCCAGAAGCCGTATTTAGAAAGCTGCTGATGGGCAGGAGACAGAGCCTGGAGCCTGAGCAGGGTGAGAGGGACGATTGCCCATCACTGCATTAAATGAAAATTCCTGGAGGGCTGCACTCAGGGAAAATCTAGGGAAAACTACCCAATGAAGAGTGAGAGTATGCATCACTGCCTCTCTAAGGCTTAATCAAGGAGAGCAGAAAAAAAGGGGAAAGAAATTCCTTGAGGTTTCCTAACCACAAATCTTGACTCATGAGGGTTTGTGGTCTGAATTCATAAGTGTGTGTCCCAACGACTACAATCCAACTTTTTAATAATGTTGCTTCCAGGTTGTTTGTGACACCAGGTAACTGTTAGAGGAAGAATGAAATCTTCTCTAGAGGAATGCATTTTCAATAAAGACCTCAAAAATCCCTACAAAGAAAACCCCAGTACCATGAGCTCGTATTTAACAATCACTGAAACAGATGAGGGAAAAAAATGACCATGAACAATGCTATTCTGCCCCTCCCCAACAAGGGTCAGATAAGGCTCCCCAGGTCTTTCCACTGCTATCCTGAAGGGCCAAGAGAGCCTCCCTCGTCCATACTCTCAAGTAATACCTGGCTTCCCCGGGCCACTTTAGCAAGAGTCAAGAGAGAGGCCCCAGAACACACCCATCTTCCTGCCGGTACTCAGAGGCAGGCCACCACAGTATGCCTTGACACACCAGAAGAATCTCATTCTTCCATTAACTCTTCTCATGTCAGTCACCTCAAGAATCCCCAGACTCTCACGTTCCCCCATCCCCACTATAACCTCTACAAGGCTCTGTACATCCCCGGCACTGCCCTCATCTCCCATCCCACCTCAGTTCTGTACCTTTTGGAATGCATGATCTATCATTAACATAATCTGCTCTATCATCAAACTCTCCTTGACCGTCTTCTCCAAATTCTTGCTCCAACAGGAATCTTGGGGATACTCCTTTCCACAGTCCTCTCATGTGGTTGTTTTTGTTTGTTTTTCTCTCCTCAATAATCTTTGTACCTTTGGGGTAGTAAGAGTGTTCCCCTTGCCCCTCATTGCTGCTTCTAACCCATGTTTTTCTTTTCCTCCCTTAAATTTCATATTATCAGATTGTATAACCTAGTTTTTTAAAAATGTTGCAATCAAAAGAGAACTTCTCCAGATGCCCACGTCACATGCTCTCCCACAGCTGCCCCTGCATGGATAGCCTCTGCCTTGGGTAAACTAAGCCTGCTTCTATCTAAAGCCAATCCTCCCTTGTTGCAATAAAACACTAAATCCCTTCACTTCTTGCCTATACAAAGCCAGTATTTCAGCAATTTTTCTCTTCTCTCCCCTCCTCCTACATCTTCCTTTCTTCTCTTTCCCTATTTAGCACAACAAACACGCACTCATTTATTCCATCTTAAAAATAAAACAAAAATTAACTTCTCTTGACCTCATTTCCTTGTCAGACACTGCCCTATCTCTATCCCCTGTAAAGCAAAAGTTCTTCTAACAGCTTGTCTATTCTGGTTGTTCTCTCTCTCTTTCTCTCTCACACACACACTCCAATTCCCTCATACCGGCTTCAATAAGGTTGTCCCCAGCTAATACATGCAAAATGCTCTTGTCAAGGTCCCCAGTGACCTCTGAATCATAAAATGCAATGAAGAATGTATTTCTTCCTTAACAGTGACATTTGACAGTTTGTCACCACCTCCTTTTAGATATGCTCTCTGCAATTGGCCCAGTAGAAACCTCAAACAGGCCAAGCCCAAAACTTAACTCCTAGCCATTTATCTCCCTCACCACTATACATGCTCCAACCAGTCTTCTCTCCACCTTGGTTTATGGCAACTCCATCCTTCCAACGGCTCAGGAACAAAATCTTGGAATTACCTTTTGCTCTTCTTGATCTGTCAGAGCCCATATCTATTAGCCCCAAAATACCAGAATCCAAACACTTCTTATCACATCCAATGCCAAGCTACTATTTCTTATTACCTGAATTATTGTAAGACTCCTAAATGTCTTCCTGGTTCTTTCCCTGCTCCTCATTAGGTGACTATCTACACATCACCTATACAGGCACTTTTTTAATAGAGTATGTTTTTTAGAGCAGGTTTATGTTCATAGCAATGTTGAACAGAAGGTATAGAGATTTCCCATATACCTCCTGCCTCCACACATGCATAGTTTCTCCCATTATCAATATTTCCCACCAGAGTGGTACATATGTTATATTTGATGAACACATCATAATCACACAAATCCCGTAGATTACGTTAGGGTTCACTCCCAGTTTCGTACATTCTATGGGTTCGGACTAAATTTATAAGAGTATGTAGACATCATTATAGTATCATACAGAGGAGTTTCACTGCCCTAAAAATCCTCTGTGCTGCACTTATTCATCCCTTCCCCATCCACCCCCACCCTGCAACCCCTGGCAACCACTGATCTTTTTACTGTCTATAATTTGCCTTTTCCAGAATGTCATATAGTTGGAATCATACAGTAAGTAGCCTTTTCAGATTGGCTTCTTTCACTTAGTAATATGCATTTGAGGCTCCTGCATGTCTTTTCATGGCTTGATAGATTATTTCTTTCTAGTGCTGAATAATATTCTATTGTCTGGATGTACCACAATTTATTTACCTTTTACCTAGTGAAGGACACCTTGTTTGGTTCCAAGTTTTGGCAATTATGAATTGTGGCTTGTCTTCGCATTCTCTTGACAGCGTCTTTAATTGAGCAGAAATATTTAATTTTAATGAAGTTCAGCTTATCAGTTATTTCTTTCATGGATCGTGTCTTTGGTGTTGTATCTAAAAAGTCATCGCCATACCCAAGGCCATCTAGATTTTCTCTTATGTTATCTTCTAGGAGTTTTATAGTTTTGCATTTTACATTTAGATCTGTGATCCCTTTTGAGTTAATTTTTGGGAAAGGTGCAAGGTCCATGTCTAGATTCACTTTTTTTGCATGTCAGTGTTCAGTTGTTTCAGCACCATTTGTTGAACAGACTATTTTCTCCATTGAATTTCCTTTGCTCTTTGTCAAAGATCAACTGACTATATTTATGTGAATCTATTTCTGAGTTCTTCACTCTGTTCCATGGGTCTATTTGTCTGTTCTTACACCAATACCAAAGATACTTTGAAATATAAATCAGGTCATGTCATTCCTGTGCTCAAAACCCTCCAGTGGCTCCCTATTTGACTCAGAATGAAAACTGAAATTCTTATAATGAATTTCAAGGCTCAACATAATCTGAATCCTGTTCTTTTTTTCTGAGGAATTGTATCTCATACTACTTTCTCCCTACACTTCAGTCATACTGGCCTTCTTCTGTTTCTCAAACGTGACTTAGGGCCTTTTCACTGACTATTCCTTTCACTGTGAACTCTCTTACCCCCATCAATTGTATGACCCCTTCTCTCCTTCCAGTGAGGCTCCCTCACCATGTTATCTGAAATTGCAGCCCAGCTCATCCCCTGCCTGCACTCCCAATCCACATTGCTCTTCTGTTTTCTTTTCCTTTTTTCATAGAAAAAACTTAATGCTTGCTAATGTATACTCATCCATCTGTCTCTCTTCACTAGCTTGTAAGCTCCATGAGGATATGGAATTTTGCCTTTTTTTTTCTTTTCAGAGAGATTATATCTTTAATATGATAAAGATAGCAGGGAATAGGTTTCTGTACTCAGTAAAGCCATCCTTTCCAAATAAGGGCCTAATAAAGGATTTTTCAGACGTACAACAGTTGAGATAGTTGACTTCTATAGTAGTTTCTAGGACTACAGTAACAAAGTGCCACAGACTAGGTGGTTTAAAACAACAGAAATGTGTTATCTTACAGTTTTGGAGGCTAGAAGTTCAAAATCAAAGTGTCACCAGGACCATGATCCCTCTAAAACCTGCAAGAGAGAATACTTCCCTGCCTTTTTCTGTCTTCTGCTGATTTGCTGACAGTCTTTGCCGTTCCTTGGGTTGTAGCTACAGAACTTCCATCTCTGCATCCATCATCACATGGTGTTTTCCCCTCTTGTATAACAACTGCCAAATTTTCTCTAAATTATGTAATTTAAGAAGAAGAAAATGATGACAATAGCTGAGATGCAAGAAGAAATAAGGATATATTTTTAAAAATTGAGTGTATACAAAAACATAACAATATAGAACTGAAATACTAGACAATAATGGCATATGAGTCAGAAGAAGAATAATTGGAGTTCAAGTGTTCTAAAGTCCTAGTATGATTTGGGAGATGAAAAAAGATGTTAGTTGACTTTAGATCTTGTTGAGATCTATGCCTGTAGAAATTTTGAGGACGGTCACATAAAAATATAAACAGAACACATAACTTCCAATCTAGCAGAGAGGAAAGAACTGGAATGGGGAGAAAAATAAATAAACTTAATCCAAAAGAGGCAAAGAAGGAGAGAACAAAAAAGTAAAGATAATGGGGAAAGGTAATAAAGAATAAAAAGCACCAAATTACAACATAGAAGTGCATCCAAATATATCAATAACCACTATAGACATAGGTAATCTAAAAGCTCTAGTTGAAAGACAAAAGATCATTGAATTGGAAAAATATAAATAAAAGCCAGCCATATTTTGTATAAAAGAGACACACCTAAAACAAAAGATCTTCTAACTTCATGTTATAAAATTCTAAGTGGTAAATTTAAAATGAACAGGAAAAAAAGCACCGTTCGTATTTCCCTATATTCGTGGTCATTGTAACAACCTTTGAAAAAGTTACTGGAAGCCCTTGTTCAGAGCTGCAGACACATCATGAGTAATGATGTTACCAGCACTGAATATATGGTACTAGGAAACTGCAGAGGCAAGAAGATCTACATTATTTTAATAAAAACACATTCTCAAGAACATAGAATTTTGAATAATAACAGTATTTCTGCCTTTTTCCTCAAGTGGGAAATATGAAATTAGCCAAAAACAATGTTTACGACAGTTAAAGAACATGGAGCAATGATGGCTGAGTACCCCCAAGAATATTCATGTGCACTGATTGGACAATAAAATATCTATGTCCCTCTTCTCTACCTATTATTCTAAATCTTCTTTCATAAATGACTAGACCTCTCATGGGCCCATGAATTTTGTAATAGATTTTTCATTCAAATTGTTTATATAGACACAGCCCCAGATCTTGGACATTCTAGGATTCTTCAAAACTCTATTGAAGGCAAACTTACTCCTTTGTATCACTATTTACTCAGTCACCCCATTTGGCTGGAGTAGGAGAATTAATATTTTCATATTTGAAACATAGGAACCGAAGCAGAATATTTAGTGACTTGCCCAAAATCATGGTAGCCAATTTGTCAATGAAACAAATTTTGTTAATATTCTAAAGTTTCTTCTATTTTCAGATAGTGAAATGGCATTAAAGTAACCTTTTATCTCAGGCACAACTAACAAAAAAGGGAAAAGTATATTTTAGTGAAATGACATAAACTCTTTTTGATATATTTGTCAGATTCACCACCTGGCAATTTCAACACATAACTGAGTGTGTATAATCCTGAGTGTAAGTGCAGCTGGAAGGCAGAAGCTTATCATGTGGGAAGAACTGGGGGACAAGTCCAAGATACAGTGGAGAGTTTGAAGTGGGGCTGTGCCACTCTTGCTCCTTTCAGGAACTGCAGAAGATGAAGAGACAACTCTATATTCCTAAGCATCACCGCCCCCACCTTCAAGTCTTGAAGAACTTTCCTGGAAAATGTCAATGTTTGATAGCTTTCTTCTTGTGAACCTCTTACACCCTTTAAGATCATTCACTAAAATCAAGTGATACCCACAAGAACTCAGATAAAATAGATAGCAACGTGGTACAAAGACCATGGGTTTTGAAGTTGGGTAAATCCAGGTTTGAATTCCGGCTTCTGTCATTTATGAGCTGTGTGACCTGGGATAAGTTATTTAGCTTTTCTGAGCTCCAAGTGCTCAGCTATAAATGTGAAATAATGAAATAACACAAGACAGAAAATGTAGGCAAATCATGCAGCATAAGCAGGTGTCTAATACAGTATAGTTATTACTAGTATCTCACTATATTGGTCCTTTGCTGAACAGGTCATTATA
This sequence comes from Ceratotherium simum simum, assembly GCF_057802395.1. Classification (NCBI taxonomy): domain Eukaryota; kingdom Metazoa; phylum Chordata; class Mammalia; order Perissodactyla; family Rhinocerotidae; genus Ceratotherium; species Ceratotherium simum. The sequence goes on along the minus strand of NC_141930.1, from coordinate 22,043,266 downwards.
ATTAATAGTAATTATTCTTAGTGTCATTGAATTTAGATAGAATAGAATGGGTGTTTGGAAGAGAATTTGGTAAATATTTCATCACTTTTATTCCATGGTATAATAATGGCCTGAAAAAGTTCACATGCTTACAAAGAGGCTGAGTTAACTGAGTTGATTGGGGAATGCAAATGAGACAAAGAAATAAATATAGACTATATAAGGTTGAAAGGACATTCAACTATTTCTGCATAATGTTAAAAACTATATTCAGATGCTCACGGTCAAATTTTAGCGATAAAAATGTAGTCAAAACAGATGTTAGCTTAAACTGGCTGGTAAATTTAAAGAAATTGATTAATTCATCCAAATCACTTGAATAAGCAGGCAGCCACAAGTACACATGTGGAAAATCTCCTTACAATATTCTCTTTTTTCTCTCAACAACATCAACTCTCTGCATTTCAAACTTTTTAAATTCTTTTAATTAGAAGCAACCACCCGGCCTCAAATCTTTTGGCACACCAGATGCCTTCCTGTATCGTGGAAGGAAAACTAATAATCAACTCCAGCCCTAATACTATATCTATTACCACAATGTTAACTGATGAGAGAAAGTTTATAAAAAATATTATTACTATCTGGAGAATAAGCAAATTGTTCCCTGGTATTATTGCATGTATTATAATTCCCACAACTTTATTATTTTTAACATAATTGCCCATTATCTTTTTTGAAATACGAATGTCTTACCTTTTAATATTTTTGATTATTTACCTGGAAAACACCCTAAAATCCCATTGTTTCTTTCTGCAGTTATTTAGGAATGTAAAAATTGAAGGAAATCCAGTGACTTCGAATACTTGTTGTTCATCCTACTATATGTTTTATATATTTTTATTTATGAGCCCACATGCCTGGGTGTTGAAAAATCATAATAGAGTATCCACTTGTGGCTCTGATTGAGTTACTGAAAGCAGACCTGACTTCCCACCGCCGTCAGTTAAAATACTGAACAAAGTATACTAAACAACAGTTTTAAGATTGTGATCTCAAAGAGAAGAGAATCACAGGAGCTGAGCCCTAAGCTTTCCACCTTTAGGGCCTTAAAGACTAGGTCACAAGGAAGGCAAACTCAAGAAGAGCCAAGTTGAAGAGATAGATTGAAGTTCAAGGAACCAGAAGTGGATAGACATTGTGGAACAGAAGACTTAGAGAATGGAGAGACACAGAAAAGGAGCTCCAGTAGCTGCACTGGGGCCTTCTTGAGTTTTTAACTGAATACTAAACTGCCTGTGTGTAGGATGAGACTCGAAGATTCCAAGAAAGAAATCATGACTGAGAAAAGAACTTAAAAACTAAAACTATAAAACGTATAGGTGAAAAATAAGAGAAAATATTTGCTATCTTGGGGTAAGCAGATTTCTTAGAAGGACGTAGAAAATACTAACCATAACAGAAAAAATGGATATATTGATTGGATTTAAAATTGAAATCTTCTCTTAAAAAAGAGACCTTTATGAAAATAAAAATACATGTTATAGACAAAGAGAAACTATTAACAACCCATATAGCTGACAAAAAACTTGTATCCAGAATAACCATGAAGATGTCTTACAACTCAAGGATAAGAACATAAGCAACTCACTTTTTAAAATGTGCAAAAGATTTGAACAGACACTCCACACAGAAAGGATATATGAACGGCCAGTAAGCACATAACATGATGTTGAATACTATTAGTCTTCAGTAGTCATTAGGGAAATGTAAATTAACTGACCATAACAAGTATTGACATCTAGCATTCTCATATATTACAGGTGGGAGTATAAAATGGTACACACACTTTGGAAGACAGATTGGCAGATTCTTAGAAAGTTAAACACTTACTTACCATATGACCCCACAATATTACTCCTAGGTATTGAAAAGAAATAAAAGCATTTGTCCACACAAAGACTTGTGCACAGATGTCCATTGCAATTTTATTTATAATAGCCAAAATTCAGAAGAATACAAATGTCCATCAACAATGGCATACCGTTCAGCAGTAAAAGGGAGCAAACTATTGATGTATGCAACAACATGGATGAGTTTGAAAAGCATTATGCTGAGAAAAGGAGTCAGAAACAAAAAGAATACATACTGTATGATTTCATTTACATGAAATTCTACATTAGGCAAACTGATCTACAGTGACAGAAAAATAGAACAGCGGTTGCTTGGGGTGGGAGGGAGTGTGCTTGGCTGAAAATTGGCATAAGATAAATTTTGAGGGTAAAAAATGTTCCATATCCCCGTTGTGGTGGTGGTAACAGAGGTATACACATGTGTAAGAACTCTTTTATCTCTATTCTTAAATTATACTTCATTAAAGTTGCATTAACAAGTAACAGGGAACCATAAAACTTATGACTGCATTTACAAAACATGATTATGTAAGAATGTAATTTTTAAACATATCTAAACTCTTCAGTGTATCAATTTATTCACATTCATATATATGCTCTATTTAATAAGATTTCAGGTTTTTTGCACTTTCATATTATGTAGGATGGAATTACTTTGTTACTTGTGTTAAAACTCTTTGTCCTGAACAAATGCCCCTTCCCTGTAGGGAAAACAATGTAGTTATCAACTGTACAGACTAATCACTCTGAATTAAACATTTTCTTTCGGATAATAGAATTTAAACCATCTTGAATATTATACAGATTATTGGTAAAAGTAATTAAGGACTAGAAAAAAGGCAATTATAATTTCTGATGGATGAATTGATAGGGATAAAGTAAGAACTGACCTGAACCCTAATCTAAAACTAAAACTAAATTAAGCAAAATCCTAAAACTTTAGTTGTATTTTTAATTGATTTTCACACATCAGTGCACTTCCAAGCACCCTATTTTCACTGAGTACTGTAAGCAGAAGATTCCTCAAGGAAAGATATTAATAGTACTTGTGACAAGACAGAAGTCTTCTAGAAATATCTTCCAAAGTATATATGACATGGTTTCTTTTCTAAGACCTATATATTCTTAAATGAATTTATTTCCAAATGAAATATTCTAAAATTTACATCAGTTGAGAAGAAAACGACTCTTTTTAGGATGCTAGTTAAATAATAATAAAGGATCAATTTCCAAATGGAATTTATTAAAACTGCTATAGGCAGTCTGATTTGCACAGTACCAAGTTAATGAAAACTCATGGATGTTGGAACCCCGCGCCTGCTTTGCACGATTCCATGGTAAGTAAAGTGCAAAGCAAGGACGTGATTCAGATATGCGTGAGTTCCAGTTAACAGAGTACTGTGTCTTTGATGTTTCCCTGTTAACACATATTCCATTAATGGAACATAAGTTCCGTTAATTAGAAATGGCTATGTGGGTTTTGAAATTAAGTTTTTTGTTTGTGAAAGTAATACACGCATCATTGTTAAAACATCATAAAATATTACAAGTCTGACAATGAAAAGTAGCATCTTATCCTGTGCTTTGTCCCACTCTCATGCAATAGAGGATCATTTTCCACCCTTTCAGCTGTGTCTTCTGGGATTTACCTCCCTAATTCTAAATAACATAACATTATTTATAAACAATGTAGCTATTTATAATAGTATAACTTTATTTGTAAATAACATAATTTAGAATTTTATTTCTTGATTTAATAAATTTTGACCTCATCCCTGCTGGAGTGCTCTGTCCTCTTTTTTGTTTGGGATCAGCTGCTTTGTCTGCACGACACTGATTCTGGGACTTACCTTCTATTCTCTCCTCTGTGGAATGCGTTCTTTCCTGGACCTATTGTCTCTCTTTTCCTTGGTTTGCTAGCTCATGTTTTAGCTCATGCCATAGTAGCTTCCAGAGAGTTTGTGGGAAACATGTTTTTTAGACATTTATCTAAAATGTCTAATTGCTCTCTGATCACATTTGGTAGTTTGGTTGAGTCCAGAATAATATAAAACACAAATTTCCTTTAGAGTTGTGACAGCATCACTTCACTCTCTTCTAATTTCCAATGTTGCAATTAAGAAATGCAATCCCATTTTATTTCTCCATTCTTCATATGACCTATTCCCTCACTCCTCAAGCTTGAAGGGTTTTCTTTGTTTAATTTCGATTATATTGAATGTTTATGGTGCTATGCCTTGGCCTGGGTGTATGTATACGCATTTCATTTATTGTTTTGAACATTTGGCAAACTCTTTCAATGAAAGGTCATGATCTAGAGTTCTCAGACCTTTTCTTGTGTTATTTCTTTGATATTTTTACATTGGCTCTGTTCTCTCTTCCAATAAGTCACATGATACATAGCTGGAGCGATGCTTTAATTACCTCTGTCATTTAGGTGATTTTCTGGGCAAGTTTTTTAACTATATCTAACAGTCCTCCCACTGATTGTTCTCTATTTCAACCAGCATATTTCCAAAAGCTTTGTCTTGCTTTCTGAGGGTTCTTTAATTTTTCCCATACTCATGGTTTTCTGGATATGTTTTCATTTTTCTCTTTGAGAAGTTTAACAATACATTTCTAGAAGTTTTCTTTTTCTTCCATATCATCCCTATTTCCTTTGAGTTCCTAGATTTGTTTATTTGTTGGATTCTTTGTCTTTCTGTTGGAGACTTGCCTCAGGTTACTGGGGATTCTTGGATGCACATTCATATTTAATAGTGAGACACTAAAACCTGTGTGTCTGTGTGGCTTAATAGGTGATTAGTTTTACAATCGGGTAACTAGGTAGGGAGTCAGTCAGTGGTGTGCTGATAAATGTTGAACAAGTGGCTTTCAAGGTGGGGAAAGCCCTGATATGTAGTGTGTGCTGATTTCTGTGGTGTAAATATTCCCACCATGGCTGATTTCAAGCTATCAGTTTGACTTCAAATGGTTGTAAAATTCCTGAAAATTTAACAATTAGTTTTCACAAACCAATTAGTTTGCAAAACAATTAGTTTCAGAGTAGCTGGCTCTCACACACACTGGGCCCCATCATTTTGTTGGTAGATCTCCCCTCAATATCCGTTTCTGCTGGCTGTCTTTCCAGTTTCTCTGGAGAAATATTCAGCCATCTACTGCTTCAGGGTAAGAGGCAGGAGTGATAACGCACGGCTGCTGATGTTCATAAAATCTGAGAGAAATAGCGTTTCATATATAGATTTTGAGAGTATCTCCTTGTTTTTGTATAGAGCTTCTGTCTTCCAATGTGTTTGGTGTCTCTGATTTTGGAGACGCTCTGGTTCAAATTTGCCATGGAATAATCCTTTTGGGATGGAGGAAAGGTAATCACGGGGACCTAGGGGATGAGAAAGGGTCCCTGGGAATCTACTTGCTTCTAAAATAGATGGTTTAAACCAATCCTTTATTGAGGCATCATGCTTTTAAGTCCCACAGTATTTAAGTACTGTTTTCTGTTTTCTGCCACAATTTTTCTCTCTAATTCTGGAGGCTTTCCTGGGTACCATGGCATGATTTGGCATATGCTTCCTCTTGAAAAATGTGGTTTTCAGATTATCCGGCAGTGTGAATTACTCAATCCATATTTCTTCTCCAAAAAATGTGTGGCATCTCTCCTCTGTTATCCTCCCCACCCCATCCTTTTTGTATTTGTAGGTTTTTATCATTTTTTATAAATTTGATTTTAGGGGGAGTTAGGGAGGGGGAAAAGATAGAAAGATACAAATATTCACACAATTCTTACTAAGTAGAAATCAGTTTACACATTTCATGTTTGCATTATATAATTTTAGATGATTCATTGCAACTTCAAAATTGTAGCATTTAAAAATAAGTTTGTTCCTGACTTTCCTCTTTTTATCATTGCTTTAAATCACATCAATAGAACATACTGATTAAAAATGCCAAAAAGACAGAAATGTAAAAAAGCAGAATGTGAAAAGATCCCTTGGACTCCTATTTCATACTATCCTTTACTCTCTAAGGAAAACTAGGTTTACAATATGGTATGTTTCTATCAATTCTCCTTCTGTGTATTAAAAGTATACAATTGCATATATACTATATTTAGATATATGTACTATATTTATACATACTATCTATACATTAGTACTCTGTCCACTATATTTATATGACAGTGAAAAAGAGTCATAGTTGAATGCTAACTTTATTTGCACTTGCTGATTTTTCTTGGAAATGAAAATGTACGTGTAATATTCCTACAGGTACAAGTTTGCTGCATCCCGTAAGTTTTATTATTGTCTATATATTCTGTGATTGAGATTTCTATTTTGTCTAGCAACTAAAAATGCTTTAAAATCTGCAACTGTTAGAACATATATTTTTAAAAATCATGTACATATTTTAAACAAATCAATTGTTTATTCATTTGTAATATATTTTATATGTTAAAAATTTTTCTATTAATTTTCTAAACTTATTTTTTAAATCATGAATTGATGTTGAATTTTATCAATATGATTTTAGTAGCAATTGAGAAAATCACATAGAGACGTATATTAATGAATTTCCTAAAATAAAAAAAACCTGGAAAATTCCTACAATAAATCTAGGTTCATAGTGTTTTATGCTTTTCATGCTGAGTTAAGTTGTTAATATTTTTGTAAGATTTTTGCATCAATATTGCAAGTGAGGCTAGTCTATTTCTTTGTTTTGGGATATCTGCTAGATCATATTGTTAATGTCATGGTGACTCCAGAAAATGAATTGAAGCATGTTTATTTCTTATTTATATCTCATAACAGTTCCACTAGCATAAGAATTGTCTCTTAAATCCTTGAAATAAAATGAATCCATAAAAACACCTAAATCTTGTACTTTTATTAAGAGTAGCTCTTGTAAAACTTTCTCAACATCCTCTAGTGGTTATCAATCCACTAAACTGTCTGTTTCTTAGAGTCAAGTTTCCTAAAATATATGTAAATACTATATGTATAACATGTTTATAATATGTAGCTTTCATATTTATCTGTGAAGAACTGATTTCACCTATATTTCTTTTAATTTTAGCTGTACCTATACTTATATTTTCTTTCCCTATTACAAATTTTTTACCTAATGTATGTAACTCAATTTTTTATTGTAAAATTTAATTGTGCTTTACTATGTATCTATATGTCGTCTATCTATCTAGCTAGCTAGCTGGCTAGCTAGCTAGCTAACTATCTATGTATCTATCTATCCAATTACCTGTCTATCTTGTCAGTGCTGCTGTTTTCAAGGTAATTATCCAATCTATAATTTTAATTCCATCTTAAACTTTCTTTAGGTTTATCTTTTTTGTTCTTTTCTAGTTTCTTGAATTAAGTGGTAAATTTATTTGCTTTTATTAATTTGGTTTAGAAATAAAAATGCATATGGAATTTTCCTTTAGGTAAAACTGTTGCTGAACCCCATAGTTTTTTAAAAAAAATATATTCATCAAGGTATTGTCTAATAAAATTCGCTTACTATAAGTTTATAATGAAACCATTTTTAACAAATTAATAGTTGGGCAACCATCACAATAATTCAATTATATGACATTTCCATCACCCCATTTCTTGTGTCTATTTGCAGTCAATACTCACCCCAACCTCTGGCCCCTGACAACAAATGATCCACTTTTTGTCTTTAGATATTTGGCTTTTCTGAACGTTTATATATAAATTGTCATATAATATGTCGTCTTTTGTGTTTGGCCTTTTTCAGTTAATATTGTTTTTGAGGTTAATCCATGTCGTAGCATGTACCAGTAGTTGACTCCTTTTTATTGCTGAATAGTATTCCGTTGTAAGGATATGCCCTTCTTGTTTATCCATTTGCCAGTTGATGGAAATTTTGATTGCTTCTAATTTTTCACTATTATAATGTTTTTATGGATGTTTAGTACAAGTCTTTGTGTGAAAGTATGTTTTTATTTCTCTTGGGTAGATACCTGTGGGTAGAATGCTGGGTCTCATTGTAAGTTTATGTATAACAATTTAAGAAATTGCCAAACTGTTTTTCAAAGGAGCTGTACCATTTTGCATTCTCACCAGCAATAAATGAGGGTTCCAGTTTCCACACATTCCTGCCAATACTTGTTATTGTCTGTTTTGTTTATTATAGCCATCCTAGTTGATGTGTAGTGGTATCTCATTATGGTTTTAATGTACATTTCCCTAATGACTACTGATATTGGGCATCTTTTCATATGCTTTTTGTCAATTTGCGTATCTTTAGTAAAATGTCTATTCATATACCTTGCCCATTTTTTAAAATAGTCGTTAGTCATCCTGTTATTGAGTTTTAATTGTTATTGTTATATTTTTAATACAATCATTTATTAGATATATGATTTGTAATACTTTCTCCCAGTCTGTGTTCTCTTTTCATTTTCTTAATGATGTCTGTTGAAGTGTAAACATGTTTTATTTTGATGATGTCCATTTTATCAAAAAATTTGTTAATGGATCATGCTTTTGGTGTCATATCTAAGAACTATTAGTGTAAAGTCAGAAAACTTTCTTCTTTGTATCCTCTAGAAGTTTCAGAGTTTAAGTTCTTGCATTTATATATATGATTCATTTTGAGTTATTTTTTCTGTATGGTACGACATAAGGGTCTAAGTTTACCTTTTTTCATAAGCATATCTAATTGTCTCTGAACTATTTGTAGACAAGATTACCTTTTCCTCCACTGAATTGTGTTGACACCTTTGTAAAAAATCATTTGACCATTAATTTAAAGCCCATAGAGTGTTTAAGTAATAAGATACATGATTGTGATTATTTTCTTTTTTAACTGAGAGTATTTAAGAGTGTTTTACAATTTGAAATTGTTAGACTATTTGTTTCTTTCCACTTGTTAAAAAGTTTTCTAGTTTGTTAAATTGTCATTGGAAAATACAGTTTATATTTTATCTAGTTTTTATAATTTAGTGAGCTTTTCTTGGGCATAATATATCATCAAGTTGTAAAGCACTTAAATAGAAGGCATATTTTTATTTGGCAGATTACAGAATTGGATATATGCTTATTAGATCAGCATTATTGAGTACTTAAGATTCCCTATTTTGTGTTTACTATAATTTATTTAACCTGCCAATGACTGAGAAATGAATATAAAAGTCTACTATTATGATTATTTATCATTCACTTCTCTTACATTTCCAACAAATTTGGCTTCATTTATTTAATGTTAAATGAATTGACACAGATAGTATTATGAAAGTTATATTTTATTGTGGATCATACATTTAAAAATTTTTAAAGTTATCCTTCAGTCCCATACAATGCTTTTAATTTATTGAACTACACCAGATATTACCTTTGAGCTCCTCTTTTTAAATTAGATTTTAATGCTCTTATGTGATTACATGAAGTTGACATAAAATTGCACATTGTTTTGCTTTCAAACTTTTTAATTTACTTTCTTTTAGGACTGTCTCATATATTTTATACTGCTCCATTTCTATACCCAACTTCTAAATGCTTAGTCAATTTTTAACTACTTTGTTGAGGTATAGTTGATATACAACAAACTACGCATGTTAAAATGAACAATGTGATGATTTTTCACATATGTATACATCTGTCAAATTATAACCAAAATCAAGGAATAAGCATATCCACTATCCCCAAAAGCTTCTTCATAACCTTTTATGATCCCTCCCTTAGACCCCTTCTTGTCCACCAAGCAGCCAATGATCTGCCTTTTGTTACTCTACATTAGTCTGTATTTTCTAAAATTTTGTAAAAGTGAATTCATATAGTATGTATTCATTTTTGTCTGGCTTCCTTCACTTAAAATAGTTATTTTGAGATTAATAGGTGTGCAGCATTCATAATGAATCCCATGTTTTTATTTGTATATCTGTTCTCATGTTATTTGACATTTAGCTTGTTTCCAGATTTTGGCTATTACAAATGAAGCTGATACAAACATTGATGTACTGATCTTTGCTTGTATGTATGCTCTCATTTCTCTTGTGTAAATACGCAGAAATGGAATGACTAGATCATATAGTAATTGTGCGTTTAACTTTTTAGAAATGGCTAAACGATTTTTCAAAGTGGTTGTATAATTTGACAGTCCTATCAACATTACATGAGAGTTCTAGTGCTCCACATTCTCACTAACACTTGATATGGTTGGATTTTTTAATTTTAGCCATTCTGATAGACGCATAATGCTACCTCATTGCGTTGAATTTCTGTAATGACTGATTATGTTGAGCATCTGTCCACGTGTTCTTTGCCATGTATCTCCTTTTGGTGGCGTACACTTATCCAAAAATTTTGTTCACTTTTAATTGAGTTGTTTATTTTCTTGAGTTTTGAGTTCTTTATACATTATTGATATAATTCTTTATCAGTTGTATACATACATTCTCCCAGTCAGTGACTCGTGTATTCATCCCCTTAATTGTCCTTCAAAGAAGTTTTTAATTTTGATCAAGTTGAATGTATCAATTTCTTATACTAAGGATTGTACTTTCGATGTTACATGTAAGAATATTTTGCCCAACCTGAGATCAAAAGGTTTTCTCCTATTTTTTCCGCAATTCTTGTATGTTTAGGTTTTATATTTATATCGATGATCCATTTTTTATTAATTATTGTATATGGTGTGAGGTATGGATCAAAGCTGACATTTTTTTGCATACGAAGATCCAAGTATTTCAGCAACATTTATTGAAAAAATCCGTTCTCCACTGAATTGGCTTTGCAACATTGTTAAAAATTATTTGTGCATATATGGGTGGCTATATTTCTAGGATCTCTATGTTGTTTCATTGATATATTTGCCTATCTTTGTATCAATACCACACTGTACTTTATAAGTTTGAAATCAGGTAGTATAAGCCCTCCAACTTTTCCTTTTCTTTTGAAAGCTGTATTAGCTATTTTAGGTACTTTGCATTTCCATATGAATTTTAGAATAAGATTTTTCTTTCTGCAGTATAACCTGCAGGGAATTTGATTGAAATTGCCTTGAATTTAAAAATCGATTTGGTGAAAATTGACATCTTAATGTTGAGTCTTTTGATCAATGAACATATAAGTATATCTTTCTATGTATTTAGGTCTTCTTTAACTTCTTTCAGCAATGATTTTTAGTTTCCAATGTACAGATTGCGCATAGTTTTTGTTAGATTTAGCCCCCAAGAATTCATATTTTTTAAACTATTGTAAATTATACTTTTAAAATTTAATTTCTAATTTTTCACTACTGGTACCAAAAGCACAATTGATTTCTAAAAGTTGATCTTATATTCTACAACCTTGTTAAACTCACCTATTAGATCTGGTAACTTGTTCAGAGATACTGTTGGATTTTCTGTGTAGACAATGATGTTGTCTGCCAATACAGGCAGTTTTACTTTTACTGCTGCAATCAAGATGCATTTATTTCCTTTTCTTGACTATACTGGCTAGAACATTTGTACAGTGTTGAATAGAATTAGTGAAGGTAGATATTTTTATCTTGTTCTTCATCTTGGGGAAATCATTCAGTCCTTCACCATTAAGTATAGTGTTAGCTGTAGGTTTTTCATCAGTTTGAGAAAATTTCCTCTATTCTTAGTTTTCTGAGGGCTTTTATTAGGAAGAGATGTTGGATTTTTTAATGATTTTTTGCATATATTGAGAGGATTATATTTTTTATTTTTCATTTTTAATATTGTTAATTACATTAATTTTCAAATGTAAATTCAAGCTTGTATTCCAAGGATAAATCCCAACTGGTCATGATGCATTATATTTTTGATTTATTATTGGTTTTAATTTTCTAAACTTTTGTTTGATTTTTTTTAATATATGTTCATGAGGAATATTGGTCTTTAGTTATATTTTCTTGTATGTCTTTCTGGTTTTGGAATCAGGATAATGCTGGCCTCCTAGAGTTGGTAAGTATTATCTCCTCTTCAGTTTTCTAAAAGAGATTTTGTAAAATTAATATAATGTATTCTTTAAATGTTAGTAGTTACTAGTAAAGCTCTCTCAGAATTCAGTTTTCTTCACGGAAAGGTTTTAAACAACAAATTTGATTTCGTTCACATATATATATGGGTATGTCTTTCTTCTTAAGTGAGCTGTGGTGGTTCTTGTCTCTCAAGAGATTGAGCCATTTCATCTAAAGTTGTTGAATTTATAGGCATTAAGTTCACTTCTAGGCAATTAGCATCCCCTTATTAGCCTTCTATCTGTAGAATCTCAATGATTTAATTGCTATCATTCCTGATATTGGTAATTTCTCCTTTCTCTCTCTCCTCCATCCTCTCCTCCCCACTTTTGTTTTCCCGACTAGTCTGGCTAAAGATTTATCAAATTTATTGATAGTCTCAAAGAACCAGCTTTTGGTTTCATTTATTTTCTCTATTGGTTTTCTGTTTTCTAATTCATTGATGTCTACTCTGACCTTTATATTTTCCTTTTACTGCTTATTTTAAGATTACTATGTTCTTTTTCTCGCTTCTCAAGGTCAAAGCTGTGGTCATTGATTTGATTATCCTTCTTTTATACATGGGCACTTATTGCTACATATTTCTCCCTAATTACTTCCTTAGTGGAATCCCACAAACTCTGATATGGTGGGGTCTTTTTAATTCAGTTCAAAAAAGTTTCTAATTACCATTTTGATTTCTTCTTGTATCGTGTATTATTTAGGAGTATGTTTTTTAATTTCCACATATTTATGACTTTCCCAAATTTCCTTCTGCCATTCATTTCTAGTTTGGTTTTACTGTGGTTGGAGAACACATTTTGTGTGATTTCAACCTTTTAAATTTATGGAGACTTGTTTTATGGCCCAGAATGTTTCCTCTTGATAGATACTATGTGCACTTCAGAAGAATGTATTTTCTTCTCTTGTTGTGTGGGTTGTTTTATAAATGTCAGTGAGGTTAAATCGGTTGATAGTGTCATTCAAATCTTCTATATCCTTACTAATTTTCTGTTTACTTGTTCTATGACTTATTGAGAGTGTTTTTTTAAATATTTGAACAATAATTGAGAATTTATCTGTTTCTCCTTTCAAATCTGTCAGTTTTTGCTTCTCATATTTTAAAACTGTGTTATCAGCAGCATAAGTATTTAGGAATTTTATTTACTTTTGATGATTTGACACCTTTATCATTATTATAAGACCTTCTTCATCTCTAACAATATTCTTTGCTCTGAAATCTGCTTTCTCAGATGTTAATAGCCACTAGAGCTTTCTTCTGAATAACATTAACATAGTATATCTTTTTCTACACTTATACTTTTAACCTATGGATGTCTTTTTATTTAACAATCATTTCTTGTAGCCAGCAGCACATACTTAGGTCTGATAATCCAAGCTGACAATCTCTGACTTTAATTGTAGAGTTTAGACCATTTACATTTAAAGTAATTATTCATAGAGCTTAGTCAAGTACACATATCATCTTCATATTTATTTCTTTATTTGTCTCTTCTTCTTTTTTTTTTTTTTTTGCTGAGGAAGATTTGCCCTGAGCTAACATTTGTCACCAATCTTCCTCTTTTTTTTTTGCTTGTGAAAGATTAGCCCTGAGCTAATATCTGTGCCAATCTTCCTCTATTTTACATATGGGTTGCCACCACAGCATGGCCAACGAGTTGTGCAGGTCCACACCTGGGATCTGAATCTGTGAACCTTGGTCAACAAAGTGGAGTGCACCAAACCCAACCACTATGCCATGGGGCCAGCCCTGTCCCTTCTTTTGTTTATTTCCCTTTTTCTCTTTTCCAGTCGTCTTTTAAATTGTTTCTTTCTTATGATTCCGTATTATTACTTTTGGTTGTCTATCACTATAGGTCTGTTTTTTTATTATAGTGCTTAGCTTTAGGATTATGGTATACATTTTTAATTTAGCAGAGTCTACCTTCAAGTGATGTTATACCTCTTCATATATAAATATTATACTTCTATTCTTTCCCTACTGATATTATCCATTAAAAATGGTTAAAATAGTGAACTTTTTATTATGTAAACTTTATCTCAATAAAAATTATTGTATATATATTATATTAATATGTGTGTATATATGTGTAATTTCTAGGATGACAGTTTAATTCTTTTAGCATTTTAAAGATTTTGCTCCACTGACTTCTCATTTACATTGATTCCAAAAAAAAATTTGCTGTTATCCTTATCATTGTTCCTCTGTATGTAACATTTATTTTGTCTCTGGCTGCTTTTTAGATTTTCTGTTTATTATTGATTTTGAGTAATTTGATTATGATGTGCTGCGATATAGTTTTCTTTATGCTTCTTGTGCTTTGGATTCCTTGAGTTTCTTGGATGTGTGGGCTTATAGTTTTCAACAAGTTTGGAAAATTTTCAGCCACTTATCCTTTAAATATTTTTTTCTGGCCTCCTCTCTTCTCTTCTTTAGGGACTCCAATTACATGTAAATTAGTCTCCTTGAAGTTGTCCCATAGCTCACTGACGTTATTTTTCCAGTGTGTTTCATTTGGATAGTTTCTTATTATTAAGTTTTCAAGGTCACTAATGTGCAAAGTGTAATCTGCATTTAATTCCTCTCAGTGTCATTCTCATCTCAGACATTATAGTTTTTATTTCTTGAAGCTTTCTTTAGAATATTTCTTATATACTCCATGTTTGCACATAACTTGTTGAACATATGGAATACAGTTATAATAACTCATTTAATATAATTGTCTGGTAATTTGAACATCTGTGTCAGTTCTGGGGCAGTTTTGATTCATTGCTATTTCTCCTTATTATTGGTCGTGTTCCCCTACTGTTTGCATACCTGATAATCTTTAATTGGATGCCAGACATTGTGAATTTTACATTTTTGGGTCTTGGGATTTTTGCATATCTTATAAATATTCTTGAGTTTTGTTCTGGGATACGGTTATGTCACACGGAAATGGTTTTATCTTTTTGGGCCTTGTTTTTATCATTCAGGCACATCCAGAGGAATGTTCAGTCTAAGGCTAATTATTCCCTACTACCCAGGCATGATCCGTCTGAGTATTCTACCTGATTCTCTATGAATTATGACTTTCTCCAGTCTGACTGGAGCGAATGGACACTATTCTCAGCCCTCTGTGAGCTTTCAGTATTGTTCCCTCAAATTCTTTCAAATGGTTCTTTCCTTGAACTTGAGTAATAGTTTCTTCTCATACAATAGAGTTTGCTTTTACTTGTTTTGGGCATCATATAATTGATATTATATAACATTTATTTTTTTCTGCCTTGCTTCTTTCACTCAATATTATGTTTGTGAGATTCAGCCATGTCATTGCATATGGCAGCAGTTCATCCATTTCATTACTTTGTCATTTTCCATTGTATGAATATACTATAGTTTATTTATCTAGTCAACTGTTAAAGAACGTTTGGTTGTTTACAACTTTCTATTGCGAACTATATTGCTATGAATGTTTTTGTACATCTCCCTTGGTAAACATTTCCACACATTTCTGTTGCATATATACCAAGGATTGGATTTGCTGAGTTCTCAGGCATGCATATGTTAGACTTTAATAGATAATTTCAAAAGGTGTTCAAAGTTATTGTATCGGTTCATATTCCCACTGTCAGGGTACAAGAGCAACAATGGCTCCACATCTTCAACCAACTCTTTCTAGTGTCACCTTTCTAATTTTAGCTATTTTGGTAGATGTGTAGTGATATCTCATTGTAGTTTTAATTTGTATTTCCCTGATGACTAATGTAGTTGAAAACTTTTCATATTTTAATTGGTTGTTTGGATAGCCTCTTTACTGACGTACCAGTTTAAGTCTTTTGCATATTATTCTATTCTGATCTTTTTATTAATAACTTGAAAAGATCTTGTATATGTCTTGGATATGAGCCTCTTATTATGTATATGTGTAAAAATATCTTCTACTTTGTGATTTGCTTTCTCATTCTCTTTTGAAGAACAGACATTCCTAATTTTAATTCAATCCAATTCATTGAGTTTTCCTTTTTTGAATAATGTTCTATTTAGGAATATTTCCCTACTCCAGATTATGATGATATATGTTATATCCAAGAAGCTTAATTGTTTTGACTTTCATGGGTAAATCTACAGTCCAACTGCAATTAATTTTTGTGTATGGTGTGAAATAGGGATCAGGATTAATACTTATTCCATATGAAAATCTAATCAGCCCAGCATCATTGAAAAGATCATCCCTCTACATTACACTATTATCTTAGTGCTACATTAGATAGATTAGATTTATCTTTATGCGTTTAAAATATTGATAATATTTTAAGTGATATTGTTCCTTAAATTTTGTTTCCTAATTATCTTTTCTATTTAGAAATGCAATTTCTTTTTTAATCTGAATAATATCCAGAATCTTGTTAATTATAATAAATGTCAATTCTAGAGAGGTTTTAATTAATTGATTTTTTTCCTTATTAAGGACTGTGTTTTCCTACGTCTTTGTGTGCCTCGTAGTCCTCACTTGAATGACAAACATTGTGAATTTTACATTATTGCTTATTTTGTATTTCAATTCTCTTTGTACCTATATCTAAATTACTGCTAAGTTTCTCTGATTCTTTCTTTATATTATATGCTAAATCCTGCTTTTCAATTCTGCTTCCAAACTAGCCTGCTTTTCAATTTTGTGAATTTCTAATTCACTTGTTTATCACCATTTGTTTAGGTTTCTGCAGTTTCTGTGTTTTCTACCTCAGTCTCTCTGCCTTCCTAACCACCTTAAACATAGCTGATAGAACACATGCGTCTGTATTTTATATAATGTGCTTATACACAGGATTACTAGGAGTAATCAATCACAGTCATAATTAGCAACTATGTACTTGGCACATGTTCTATGCCAGATGCTAAAAATGTAGTATTTCTAATATTCACAAAATTTCTTGAATTGGATAATTGGATAGTTATATTCTCACTTTATAGATGAGAAGAGTAAGCCTCAAAAATCTCTCATTTGTGTAAGGTCTCAGGCTTCATATGAGGAAAGAGTGAATCTATTCACATCTGCTTAGCTCCAAAGCTTATACTTTCTAAGGTGCCAGAGCTCACTCCTATAGGATGCGTTTCATGTCATGAATGTTGTTATTTTTTAAGCCTTTTCAACTTGATTGTACGCTTTTTGAGGTCTTCTGGTTTTTTGTATCATCCAAGCACAAATTGCCTCAGCAGACAATAAATATTGATCAACTGGTTGAATTTTTGTGACAGAATTCTTCAAAATAAGACTAGGCGGGCAGCAGAGGTGTATTCAACATGGATGTAAGGCCTTTTTGCTCCAAAATTATACTCACTGGACAATCGTCCTTTGATGAGAGAAAATAGCTCTAGAACAATGAGTTAGTAACAATGAGATCATTTTCTCCTTCAAAAGATGTCCTTAGTTCAATAATACCTGGACATTATATTTTACTGATATCCTATGAAAAGTCAGGAAATACTAGGCCATCTCTAAGGTTGTTTCAAAACTAATTCAGTGAGCTTTCAGTCTTCACTTTAGTCAAGGCTGCAGTCACAAAATGGAAGCATCCATCAAATTATTGGACAATGCAGACTGAAAGAACCTTCCTCTAACCCTATACATACTCTCTAAAAGAAAAAGAATGAAAGAACTTTGATTAAAGGAAAAGATTTGTGACCTACCTCATTCTCTCTATTCAGTATATTTCCCATATATTCACTACAAAATTGTTCAAACCTTTCCTTTACTTTGGTTAAAGAGACGTGGTATCTTCATTATGAAGTGTAAGCTTTTTCATCTCTGGTTATGCCTGGATTAAAGAGATTAGGTAAAAATACAAGTGAAATAGACATAAATCCAGAGAAGAAATAGCTATCCTAAGAAAACCTCTGTATTTTCCTCAATTTTGCAATGAACATAGAGATTTATAGATAACTATTATAAAGCTATAAGTAACTGTGGGGACTCTTGTTTGTATGTTACAGGAATGTAGCCACCTGAAATATATAAACAATGGCTTTTGAATATAGCCAGATTATATAGTCAAGACTGTTTATTGATAAGTAAAACTTGTTAGACTATTGCTCTTATGAACATTCATTTTATAAATAAAATAGGATTAGATTTGATATTTTAAGCTTTAGCCACCATGACTAGCTGCATTTAATGGTGTGCAATATATTCAAGTAAGCAAATTCCAAATGGAACTGAATGATCTCTTAATGTTAACTGGTTTTTATTGACTCATTTCCCTGTATGTTCGTTAAATATTTTATCATTTTGTTTCCCCATTGCCTCTTATGCATATTTTCAAACAATAGTCATCTTGCCCCACAATCTTTTAAATTAGATCATCATGTTACTGTACCTATCAATATTGTAAGTAAACATTATTATCCCTGTTAATATAAATCAATCAGCATTTCATTTATGGTAGAAAATTCTATTACTGTCCTTTAAATTCCTTGAAAAGGAAGATCTTAATCTATGAGACATCTTTCTTTTCTATGTATTAGCTAGAAAATTCTCTTGGCACTTTAGTGTTTTGTTTAGAACCTGGATGTGATTAAAGAAAAACACTAAATGAATAGGATTTGTCACATCAACTGACAAGGCTTTAGAAAAACCCATAAAATGGTATACAATGAAATTCTCAAATAAAGGATAGATATATTTTAAAAAATCAAGATTAACGCTAATTATTTTTAAACTATTATAAAAATAATTTATAAACCAACAAATTGCCTGTTTTATGACATTTTTAAAGCTAAAATCTGAGAATCAATTTTTCCAAACTATGTGGGCATTTTTCTGGCATTAATATAACCTATAAATCAAATTCTTTAAAAGATCTTATTACTTAGACTGACTCTGATCCCCCATATTACTGATCGCCTGCTTATTATTAAGTTCATTTTATTTTCTCAGATATAAAAGTCATTGGACAGCCTTTGTTACATGGCTTTGTTCTTGTAAGGAACATGAAATTAAGAGACTCTGGATAAACCCAGGTGTGATAGGAAACTGATTTCGGTATGAGATTGGCTTATTGGCTCTGTTTCCATGTTTGCTTTCTGGATTCAGTGGCTAATTTGGTTTCTAATCATGCTTTTGACCCCATTTCCAGACTGTTTGTGGTAACGGGTAAAAGAAAGGCCCTGCAGTAGGTAATTAAGTCTGCAAAAGCAAGGCTGCTTACTTTTCATTGCAGCAGATAATCAGAGTGCTGTTGCTCAAGTGTAAAATGCAGAAATTAATGATCCTATATAATACAGATTAGGGCTTTCATTTTAAAAACTATCAGTGCAGAAGAACAAAGGTAGGAAGAACAGCATGATATTTGGAATTCCAATATATAGTAAAGCTTGCAAATTTTGAAAGAGTCTTCTAAGCATGAGACTAATCAAAATTCGCCTTGTGTTCTAAGGTGATTGATTAGTTCAGAACTCAAATATATTACTGCCCGATTGCATCTTTGAAAAGGCACAATTAGACACATTTGTCCATGTCTTTTCACTTGTAAACATGTCCTATTGTTCATTCAGAGCAAATAGAGGACGTGTGAAAGCATTTAGCATGCTGAGGGCCACATAGTAGGTACTTAATAAATATTACAGTGTTTCAATAAAAGAAAAATGTTTTTCATAAACAGGTAACAAAGCAATATCCAAGATCCATGAAAATAGAATACAAATGTTTTTAAAAAACACATAATATCATAAAAATTCCCATATATGATTTCTTTACCCAGATGTTTTCTCTGTTAGAGCTCAGTAGATTGCAAAACTACCCTTGCTGTAGCAAGGTATCGGTTTACAGTATACCCTTCAGAGAAAGAAGACTGACTTCCAACAAAACCCCAATGTTCATTGATACAAATCTTAACTGCCAGAAAATGCATATATTACAGCATGATCCAATGATCAATCTTCAGTGTGTATAAACATACTGAGATACTTCAACAACATGATCAATTTAGTCAATGATCAAATCGATAGATGTTCAGTGTTCTTTCCTAAATTATTAGATTATTTTTTTTTTTGAGGAAGATTGGCCCTGAGCTAACATCTGTTGCCAATCTTCCTCTTTTTCTTTTGTCTCCCCAAAGCCCCAGTTCATGGCTGTGTATCCTAGTTGTAGCTCCTTCTAGTTCTTCTATGTGAGATGCTGCCTCAGCATGGCTTGATGAGTGGTGAGTAAGTCTGTGCCCGGCATCCGAACCGGCAAACCCCTGCCGAAGCGGAACCACGAAATTAACCACTAGGCCACCAGGCTGCCCTCTAGATCATTTTGATTATACGTTTTCCCATATTTGTTCACTATTAGTCATCTTTTCAGTGATTTTTCCTATAAAGTTATTTCTCATTTGTCATCAGTAATAAACTGGCTAATCTGGTAAATACGTCCTTAAGGTAATGAGAATGGCATTATATTCTGCATATTACACATGGAGAAACTTAGACACAGAGTAAAAATGACAATACAGTTGTCATTTATAGGAATAGTCCACATCAATAAAAATTTATCATTTTATTCTCCAATTTATACAAGTTCTCACCAGATCATGTTCAATGACACTTGGATCAGAAAATGTAGTCACAGTGCCCCTGAAATATGACTTTAAAAGCTAGAGTTTAGTCTAGAGTTCCAAACTAAGTGATCAGAATGAGACAGCATCACTCCCTTTCAGCAGTTGGTAAAACATTTGGTGTGTTGATCTGGCACAGTTCTAAGCTTGTATTAGAAAAATCATGAACACATGAAGAGCAGCATTTGTTGCATATTGGTAACCATTCTAATCTATTTATAAAATATGCTATGCAGCATTGTTTTCCAAACAGAGAAAAGTGGATCTTTGGCATGTCTTCTCCATCAGACTTTAAATGACAAAAACACAGTCTGAACTAAGCCTAGAAGTTACAATAATGAACTCTACAGCCAAGCCCTTGTGCTTTGCAGTTCAATTTTCACATTGGCCAGGACCCATTCAAGGGTTTAGTGTTTATTCATTGTGACCAATAAATACAGTAAATTTCAATAAAATCTTGCCTTCCATGTTATGTTCAGTAACTGCAATGCCATAGCCATCAACAACAGGAGGAATCAGTGTCTCTTCACACTAGCATTGTGAGATCACTCAGCTGTTCACAGCCCAACCGATCTATTCCTTCACCTATAAATTACATAGGTAGGTGTTTCTTCTTACAGCCTCGCTGAAAACAAAATTAAAATCACTCTTTGGTTATTTTTAACCACAATGATTTGTTAAAAATGGGATACCTTAACCATTGGACAAGCTTGTTTCTCAGCGTGTGCCTCTTCTTGCTACGTTGACTTGACGTGAGTAGTCTGGCCTCTGACCCATGGAAAGAAGCCAATGGAGGGAACTCAGAGGCGTGTACTCTGTTGATGGAGTGACTAGGACCTAGGGTTCCTGACTCTGACAATTTCAAAAGTTTCTTAGGCTCACTTTTATAGTTTTGAAATTCCTGAAAGATTTTTAGTCAAAAAAGCCTGAGACAATTATTCGTTGTTAAATCCAAGCATGTGAAACAATTA
Source organism: Ceratotherium simum simum (assembly GCF_057802395.1). NCBI lineage: Eukaryota > Metazoa > Chordata > Mammalia > Perissodactyla > Rhinocerotidae > Ceratotherium > Ceratotherium simum. Next base: position 22,021,842 of record NC_141930.1, on the reverse strand, counting down.
CTCTTCCAAGGTCTAGCAAACATGAGGAACTGTCAACAACTGGCAGCAGAGTGGGTCTGGATATGGCCACTTTTATCTGTAATATGGGCTGGCAATAAGAGTGGGCAAAGGAGAGAAGAGAAGATTGCAGAGGATTGAGGAAGATAAAATCATTCCCATTTCCCTCCTTTTCATGAATCAGGTTATTCATATCACCTGGTTTGAGATTCAGGCCCATTTACCTAGTTACAAAAAAAATAAATAAATAAGTAACAGAAGTGAGAAGGTGAACTACTACATTGGAGATATTTTTCTGCTTCGTTTTAAATGTCCACTCCCCAGGTTTTGTGTTTTTCACATCTAGGCATCTCTACAGGTGGACTTTATTATCTCTACCTTGTAGATGAGAATACAGAGAGTTAGAGAGGCCAAGTGACTGGGGAATGTCATTCAGCTAATAAATGGAAAAGCTGAGATTCTCATGTTCAATTGGAAAAATGAACATGCATGGATAAAACTGAACTTCTTAAAAAGAAGTAGTGTGGTAGAAAGGCAATGTCCAGTTTTGCTGGCACTTTTAACTGCTCTCCATTCTCCTATGTTAAAGACTACAAAAAATATGTTAAGCTACTCTCTTTGACGTTGTGATTTATCCTAGATATTCCTCTGATTCTTAGCCTCAAGTCTTCTCTCTTTCTTATCTATTTACCTGCTTTCCTCCATCTAACCCTACGTGTTTAGGCCAAACTTGAATAGCCTATCTTTTCTTCTTTCTTTCCCTTGGTAAGCCTCTATCCATACAATTCAACTGAAAGTAAGAGACACCTTAGATCGGACCCAGAATCCAGGCCTTCATATCTGTGAGATTGAATAGAATTTGAATTATTAAGTAATCAAACATATTATAAAGCTACCATAATTGAAAGATTTTGACCCTGAGGTAAGAATAGACATTTCAACAGCTCAGAATAATTAGACCACACAAATGTTACTATTTTTGTAAGAATTTAATATTTAATGAAATTAACATAATACACCAATGCAGAAGAATAATATTCAATAAAGTATTTAAAAACTAAGAAGATTGAAGAGGGGTGGTATTTAAGATTCTAATCTCATTCTATATCCTAAAATAAACCCCAAATGTATTAAATAATTAAATAAGAAAAAATTATATTACAGAAAGGATAAGGAAGCAATGGAATATTTACAAAACTGCTGAAAAGTTTATTCTGAACTAAAAATATACTGAAGAAATTAGAACTTAAAAAAAATGATGCCAAAGAAGGTAACCTCATTTAACATCCACATCTCCTATGATGAAAGTGATATTATCATATCCATTTTACAAAAGAGGTAACAAATGCTAAGAAAGGTTAAGTAATTGGTCCAAGGTTACCTAGTTAATTTCAGAGCCCCTATTCACTCCTACCAGTTCCAAATTCTGTGCACTTAACCACTACATTGTACACAAATATTTTAAACATTAACAGCTTCTGATGTAACAAAGGTAAAGAAACCAACTAAAGAAAAAATAAATACAGTGCAAAAGATGGGGGAAAAGTTAGTATCTTTATTTTGTAAGAGGCTTACAAAATAGATTTTTTAAGTGTAAAATACTTTCAATCTATTAAACCAATGGAAGTAAATATAGTCATTATTTCTTTGTGGGCATTGCAAAACTGATATTTAATACATTACCTTAGGAAAACTACGTGGTTATATACAAAATTCGTAACAGTGTTCACAACAGACTTCAACAGATACATGTTAAAAAAATGGCACTTAGCCCATCTCTCCCATTTTATAACTAAAAAATATATAAGGAACATACAAAAACAAAACACAAGAAAAAGAGACCAAAACCTACTGACAGCCAACTGCTGGACAAAATCAGGAAAGATTTTTTATTAGCCATGAATTATATATTCATATAATTTTAGAGTAAAACATGATGACTCATTTAAAATATTCCACCTCAAAAGAAATAAACCTACCGGTTTAAAGAAAGATGATACAATCTAATGCCTTTCCTTTCCTGAGATGCCCCAAGCCAACCCCACTTCAGACACCCACTTTTTGTAGCAATAAAACCTGGCTGACCATCCCTCTACTACTTTTTGAGGAGATCAGTGTATTGTTCCCTTTTCTTTCAGAAATTTTCTTTCCACGTCTCTTTGGAGACTGTGATTCCTACAAAATGATAGGGCAGAGAGCAGCGGTCATAGCAGGGTTGCATGTTGAGAGACCTCATCCCCAATGAGTAAGTCACTAGAAGCTAAATGGCCATAGGAGGAGTCCGGGTACAAGGGCGTCCCTCGGATTGTAGTTTCTCGTAAACCCCATTGCATCAGAGTAAGAGATCCAGGCAATGGGAATAAGAGAAAATTACACCTCAGTGATATAGAAGCCACAGGATGAATGCTTGCTGATGCTGGAAACTGGTCTAGGAGCAGAATATATCAGCCTGCCCTCCAGCTAGCATTATGCCAAGGAGATTTAAGGACCACTCAAATGAACAGAGAATGGGACTAGGGTAAACACTACATTGAGAATAATTTCTCCCCGCTTAAGAAAGAACAAGCATCAAACAATAAACAAACAAAATACCAGATCTTAAAAAAAGAAAACCTAAAATAAAGGAAAAGGCATATGATCTTAAAAGCCTCTGTGGATTAACAAGACTTGGGTAGGGGACGGGAGGGACCAAAGTCAAACAGCTAGGCAGTTCTCTTCATGTCTTCTAAAATTCAGATTGGCTGTTGCACTTGAGACCCACATTGTAAAAGAAATGGAAAAACCTGCCCAGGGAGAGGTAAGCTGGTTGGGTTGTGATATCCTAAAATAAACGCCTACTTTTGTCATGGTCAAGGCGCAGTCTGCTCCTGCCTGCACACAAAGCATGAATCTTGCAGGTGGGCATGCCCCAGGCAAATACACAGACCTCAAACTCAGCTCTGCTATTCTGAGAAATGTCCAATTTACCTACACCCATGTGGAGAGAATCCATGAGAGCTACTATACTATCCAACATAACTATTCATTTCCAAATCTGTGTGAATTATCCAGCAGTTCAGAGTTAACAGAGCCTGTTACTTTTCAAGAGGAGCCAGAAACGCAGATTTTTATGAGAAATTTTCTAAGTTTTAAATGTTTCTAATTAAGTAAATTTTAAAAATTTATACAGCCCCAAAACATCTGTAGACTGGATCCAACATCCTAGTCTAATTTTGTGACTTCTGAAGTATAGCAAAATGACAAAAAAAAAAAAATAGAAAATATGATAGAAATTTAAGAGAATTTATCAATGTAGAATTCCAATATGAAAAAATAAGAGGAGTTTCAGAAAGAAATTATAACTTACAATTATGTAGATTGCTATGTGTTTACTATATAGCCATTAGACATGAGCTATGAGAAAAAAATTGGAGCTACTCTAGGATGAAAACAATTCCCAGAATATCGGTTGTACAACAGAACTGAAAAGCAGTGGATCCAAATTAGAGCAGAATGTCAAAGGCTTCATAAGAATTTTTTTCAAAAAGAAAATGAATTTCATTCAAAATATTGTATGAAGGAAAATCTGGAAGGTCTCCAGATTTGGAGATGAGGAAAAAGGCATGTATTTCTTCTGTCAATTAAAAACACAAGGAAATTAGAAATGCCAAGGAAAAAAGTTGTTTAATAAAGTCATGTGTGTGGTGATGGGTTGTAATTAGTATTTTGGTGATGGGTTGTAATTAGTATTTTGGTGGTGAACATGATGTAATCTATGCAGAAATAGAAGTACAATGATGTACACCTGAAATTTTTACAATGTTATAAACCAATGTTACTGCAATAAACAAAAAATTTAAAAAAAAAAATAAATAAATAAATAAATAAAGTCATAGTTCAAATATGAAGTGAAGGAACGTGCAAAATAATGAGCTATTGGTGGTCAGTAATAAAGTAATTGAGCTTGAATTTGATGCTTGGAACATGTTATTTTCCAAGAAACAAAGATATAAAAACGTAGAATGACATTCCATCTATACAGGTCCAGCAGGTGCTTTGTTCTGTGAAGAATAATACTTATATAACACCTTTGTTTATAAAATGAGATAGAAAGCTTTAAATATTATTTAACACCATGAATGAAATAATTTAGAAACAGCCAAAATGATTATGTAACTAACAATTATGGAGATGCTTTCAGTGAGTTGAAAGAGTGTAAGTGCTTTAAAGTTGAAAAAGTAAGACAGAATTAGAACAATATTATTTAGAATTATGGTAGTGGCCACCAGAGAAACAAAAAACACAAAAGTGATTGAGGGTAATGGCTTCTGAAGGGGACATTGGAGGTATAGGAATTGAAGCTCTTCTTTGCTTTTATGCCTTGTGGATTATAATTGTTTTCATGGAACACGTTTTACCTTTATGATAAAAATAATTTTTATTAAAAGATAAGTTAACCAGTCATAGAATTTTAAATGGAATATATAGCCTACAAATCTCAGGAAAGATAAAAAGAAACAAGTTATTTTGAGGAGTGACTTTCCCTATAAGATATTAATATTCTCAAAAATATGAAATAATGTCAGAGACTACAACACAAATTTCATTAAATTAACAGGATGAGAGATCAATGTATAATATAAATCTAACTTTGTAGAAAACATTTAAAAAACATGTATAGTTTAATATTACAAAAATAATGTTAATATTAAAACATCTGTAACCTCTAATGCAATTCCTAAGAATTTTCCTTAAAAAAATCCAAGCTATAGAAAAAGTTATATTCATGAAAATATATATTGCATGCTTATTTAAAATTACAAATCACTGAAAGCATCCTAAACTTATAGTATAAGAAGATAGGTAAATTATGTTAAAATATCCTAAACCACTGAAAAGGGATGGAGCTGGGGGTGGGTGGAGAGGTGAAGGACAGACAAGATAGGTTTTCTTGGAAAAAGCAGATTTGATGGTACGCCTCTGAATGGGGCCGATGCTTGAATACTAACTCGTTTGGAGCACCTCTGTGAGTTCTTTGGCGACATCATGCCTAATTGCTAGAAATCTCCTACAGTTCTCTGGTGTGCACCATGCCCAGTGGTATGCTGGTGAAAAGTTTAACAATTGGCTCTTTGGGGAGAAAAATTCTGATTTCCAGGATGTATATACTCCTATTATGCCTATTCTAAGCTATCAACTGGATGTCACTAAACGTGGACTAGCACAGTATTTTATAGAGTTTCCATCATAAACATAAGAGCATAAGTAATAGTAAAAAAGCGATAAAATAAGGCCAGCGCCAGTGGCCTAGTGGTTAAGTTCAGCACACTCTGCTTCAGCAGCCCGGGTGCGCTTCCTGGGTGTGGACCTACACCATTGATCTGTCAGGAAGTTCATGGTGACTCTTCCTCAGGAAAAAAAAAAAAGTAATAAAAACAAAGGAATGAGTTTTAAATATGTATTACTTCTGTTTTTAATAAAATGTATATACTTTAAACCAATTAATATAATTAAGTTATATAATTAGTTTTTAATAATGGCCCTGTTTGAAAATTAGCTCAAAAACTTCCTAAAACACTAACCGTTGGCTGTTATGAGCCCATGTGAGTTGGCTCCAATGGCCTTTCTACTTATTCCTCAGCTTCTGGCTCCAGGAAGTTCAAACCTATGTTGTGCCATCACCTGTTTTGGGGGAGGGGTTCCTTTTATCAAATTAATTAATTAATTTTTTTTGAGGCAGTTTGACCCTAAGCTAACACCTGTTGCCAATCTTCCTCTTTGTTTTCTTTGCTCTCCCCAAAGCCCTCGTATATAGTTGTATATCCTAGTTGTAGGTCATTCTAGTTCTATGTGGGACGCAGCCTCAGCGTGGCTTGATGAGCAATGAGTAGGTCCACGCCTAGAATCCAAACTGTCAAACTCCCGGCCACTGAAGCAGAATGTGCAAACTTAACCGCTACGCCACTGGGCTGGCGGCAATTAATTAATTTTTAATTGTGGTGAAATATACACGGCAAATTTTACCATCCTAACCATTTTTTTGGTGTGTGTGAGGATATCAGCCCTATGCTAACATCTGCCAATCTTCCTCTTTTTTTGCTGAGGAAGACTGGCCCTGGGCTAACATCCGTGCCCATCTTCCTCCACTTTATATGGGACGCCGCCACAGCGTGGCTTGCCAAGCAGTGCGGTGGTGCATGCCCGGGATCCCAACTGGCCAATCCCGGGCTGCCGCAGTGGAGCTGGCGCACTTAATCGCTTGCGCCACCGGGCTGGCCCCCTTCCTAACCATTTTTAAGTGTACAATTCAGTGATACTAAGTACATTCACATTGTTTGGCAACCATCACAATCATCCATCTACAGAACTCTTCATCTTGCGAAACTTGAACTCTGTACCCATTAAACAATAAACCTCTGGGGGCCGGCCTCATGGCTTAGCTGTTAAGTGCTGGTGCTCCGCTACTGGCTGCCAGGGTTTGGATCCCAGGCGCCTACCGAGGCACAGCTTGTCCGGCCATGCTGAGGCACTGTCCCACATACAGCAACTAGAAGGATGTGCAACTATGATATACAACTATCTACTGGGGAGAAAAAGGGGAAAAAAAAAGGAGGAGGATTGGCAACAGACGTTAGCTCAGGGCTGGTCTTCCTCAGCAAAAAGAGGAGGATTGGCATGGATGTTAGCTCAGGACTGATCTTCCTCACAACAAAATAAACAAATAAAAAAAAATAAACCTCCATTTACCAGCAGTTTGTAGCATCCACCATTCTACTTTCTGTCTTTAGGAATTCTAGTACCCTCGGTACCTCATATAAGTGGAATCATACAGTATTTGTCCTGTGATTGGCTTATTTCATTTAGCATAATGTACTCAGGGTTCATCCATGTTGTAGTATGAAGAGGAGTTCTTTTTAAGATTACCAATGATTCTTAGCAAACTGCAGAAACACCAGATATGCAGCCTCCTCTGCCTGCTGCCTCAGTGTGTCCTCGCCAGCCAGAAGACCCCTGTCAGACAATTTTCTGTTGAGAGTCAGGTACCAGCCATTATTTAAAACACACATGCCAAGCTCTCCAAGTTTCCTTTGCTTGGCTTAGGATTTCTCTCAAAGAAGTCGTCCAATCTTTATATAATAAATACGCCTCTATGATATAGTCTGGAAGCGGTTAACGAATGAACTTGGAAAAAGTTGGGGCTATGTTTGCCGGAGGAATCTGTGAGCCCTTAAGCACCTACCATCTTGCCTCTGAATCTCCATCTAAATTCTAACCAGGAAGAGTCCAATTTTAATACTTTTCATACATTCTGACGACTCTGACAACTTTATCTCTAGCCTGTGTTTCTCCTGGGCTCCAATCCAACATCCAATACCTCTCACAAACACAGTTAACACCAGACCAACTACCTTCCTCCTCATATCTAGTTCTCTACCTTGTTTTCATGTCGGTACGCCCAGCTGTCTCTGTAGTTTACCCCCTCATCATCTGTAGCCCAATCTAACCATAGTTCACTAACCAGTTTCCCTCCAGTTGTGCCTCTCTTTGACCATCTGCCATTTTTGTACCAGGGTGACATTACTCAAATAGAAATGTGATTGTGCCGGCTTTGAACCCTCAATGATTTCATAAGACCTCCTCATTATGCCCCTGCTTACACTCAGCCTCATTTCTTTTTTGCAGGCTCTCTCACACCAGAAGCTTCTCTGAGAATGATTTTTGTAGCATCTTGCACATGTCGTGTGTTCATTCTCCTTGTCCATGCTCTCCCTTTGCATGAAAGTGCAACTTCTCTTGCCCTTCCTCAGCATTTCAACCTCAAGAACCTGTAACCATCCTTCACAATCAACTTTTTTAAATGAAGCATTTTATGACACTTTCCCCAAAAAGGGATTTCACCTTTTTTGCTTTTCCAGACTACTTTCTACATAATCTACCATTGTACCTAGAAAATTCTATTGCACTTCCTTGATTATATGCCTATTTCCTCCAAAATAATATTAATTTTTGCATTCTTAGAGTATAACAGAGTACCTGGCAAGTATTTTTATTCACTTCTTAAAATAAATAAATGAATAAATAAAATAAACTATAAATAAAATATTGCACTATTAAAATAAATTTTTAAGGTATGAGATTATATTATAATGTTTAAAAACTATTAATAAAGCAGGACACAAAATTGTATTTCTATCATGCATATAATTGGTAAAACATATGTACTTAGAATAAAACCTGGAAGAAAATATACACAAATTGCTAAAGTTTGTTCTTTAAGGTATTAAAATTTGAATTGATTCTCATTCTCTCTCTCTTTCTATTTTTTCTCTGCACTTCTCCTCTCCACTCTTCCTCTCCATTCCTCTTCTCTATTTTCTAAATGTTCTGTCAAATAGTCAAATTTCTTTTATAACTATGTATATTTATATATAACAATATATATGTATTTGATTTTAAGAGACAGATGGTCACATATGATTCTCAATGGTATATCTGTTTTTATATGTGTCATTTCTTTGACAATTACTTGGATGTAGAATCCTAAGAAATACTTCCTCATAAAGACAAATTGAAAAATGGTCAAGACTTCTAACAAAACTACACTAACTCAATTAAACCAACCTCTAAAATCAGGTTACTGGCATCCCGTCTTTCTGTTCTCTATGCTGTCTCCAAACATTCCCCAAGGCACCACCCAAAACTAATCAAGTTTTTTTAAACTTCCCCAATATTTCCCATTTGTTTTTCCTTAAAATTGTCTTCAAAGCAGTTCTTTATTCTACAATAATGCATTGTCATGGCTTCTACGTAGTTCAACTCGTAGGCAATAAATCAAGAACACATTTGAAAATCATGGTCAAAACGAGGTCCAGAGCTTCATGCTTCTACTGACTGAGTATCCCCTGCATAAGACAAAACCACAAAAATCCATGGACAGGATTCCTTGCCTACCTGTGAAGGCAGGGTGTTGACTGGGCAGCTCAATAGTTCTAAAGGGTGCCATCCAATCCCCAAGCCATAAGCAATTCAAAGACCAGAACATATGTGTCATCTCTACATCTTTGGTGCCTGGCATATAGAAATTGCATAATTAATACATGTTGAATGGTATAAGTAATCAATGTGGAGTCATATCATAGCTTTGTGAGATATAGCAGGAGAAACAGCCACTAGCATCAATAAGAGAGCAGTGATTAGAAAAATAAAATTATTGTTCTCTGTTTTGGTATTAATTTCTTATAAAAAGGGAATGGAAAGTCAGAAGAAGCTAGCTGGAGCCAAATTTATGCTAGACACTGTGATTTTTATATGTATTCTTTATATACATATTAGGTTAATGATTAAAAGAGTAAACACTGGTGCCAAAACACCTGAATTTGAATCCTGGCTCTGCCACTGTATAACTGTGTGACTTTAGAGAAGTTACATGATGTCTCTATTCCTCAGTTTCATCAACTGTAATCTGGGGGTGATATTAACAGACCTGCTTGATAACATGGTTGTGAGAATTGAGTTAATATATATAAAGCCTTAGCCCAGAGACTGGCACATAATAAACACTTTCTAAATGTGATTTAAAAAAATTTTTATCATTATTAGTTAACCGTTATATCATCCCTTTGAGGTGGGTATTACTACCACCATTCTACATCTGAGAACATCTAAAACTAAATACATAAACTTCTTGTGCATTACATAGTAAAATTCAAATTCAAACTCAAGCCACAGAGATTTTGTTCATGGATCACGAACAATGCTTTCATAGAACACTCTTTTAGGAAGAATACAAAGAAAGGTATATTATATATGAACCTTGGCAAGCTATAATCCCAAGGAACTAAGCTTTTCCAAATAGCAGAATATTCTGGATAGTCAAATTTTAATCCTGAATAAACCCAAGATTCTTTCAGTTTCAACTCTTTATGTTAGTCACAACATACACTTTGAATTTATTTTATTCTTTGTAATTCAGGCTCGTTATAATTTCTATCAATTATTGTACAGAGCTATCATAGCCCATATTACCAGGCCCTGAAGAGCTAGTGAGTTCTGTAGAACTTCACTTAACGACCTTCGCCTGTGTCTATCTGATGTCTTTTAAGTGTACTTCTGTAGTCTTATTCTCTTCTCTATCCTGTGTGACAGCCCTCACGGCTCTTTACTGGCGGTGTGCCTGCCAATAGCAGTCCCCCTTCTCCTGATAATTTTTACTCTAATAGAAATAAGTATTTACAACCAGACTGATTATAATCATGTATAAAATCAGAATAAGCAGAATATGAGTGAAGGCCTGAGGGGCATAATATGAGTATAATCCATATGCTTTCATTGTGAGCATTGCAAAGACCATTTGCTCACTAACTTGTACTTCTCTGTGCGTTCGACAGGGTCTGTGATAAAGTACTTAGTTAATTCATTCAACTATACAACAGTGTTGACTTAGAATATCTAAATCCCAGGATGGTGATTTATATAGGAAATTATTCTGAAGCAAGAGACTATTACAAACCACAGCACTTGAGTCTGAGCTGTCTGTGCTGTGTTGTTCTGCAAAGTGAGGTGCTGACAAGACATTGAATAAGAAGTTTGCTATTTAGATATATTTTCAGGAACTTTACTTGTGTTTTTCTCCAATCGCAATAGGCTCACTAGGAAGTTGAAATAAACATTTCAGACAATCACTTATTGGAGAATAATCTCTTTAAGGATGCTTATCCCAGTGCATAAAACATAATAAATACAATAAAATGTTACAATTTTTCTTACAATTACATTGCAATCCAATCTAATCTTTAATTAGAAGAGAAATGGTGACCTAATTCCTCTAAACTCTATTCCTAAATATTTTAATGCTAATTTCAACTTATTTAGTCATTGGCTAGATTCTAAAATTTATCAATTTGTGGAGTATTCAGAACAATGTTTCTCCTCCTTTAATTTCATATTGTTTTTATTTCATCCAATATGCTTTTTCAGATTTCTGTTTGTTAATATTCCAGACAGGCAGAAGAAAAATAATGTGACATACTGAAATATTATTAATTATAATAATCAATCTGTACTTGTTTGGTGGTCTCCCTGAGTTTGCTTTCAGCTTTGATGACTTTATTTTAATGAATAATTTTCTTTTAAACTATGCTTTTATTGTCACACGATTCTGTCCCAAAAACATTTATGAACCTTACAATTTTTATATTTTCATATAAAAATTCTTCTCTGTTATCATTGTTAAGTTTTTTCATCAATAAACTTTTAGCTCTATAACATTCTTAACTTCTCATTCCAATATCCTATTAATCCTGTGTGCAAAATCTTTACTATAATATTGTCAATTTGCTTACCATTCTGCTTATATTACTCGTTCTTCATAAATTCTTGCCTTTGCATATTAATTATTCCCCACCGTAATATCTTCTTTCTTTTACTCTGCTAACTCAAATATCCTCTTTTCTTTGCATCTACCAGGAAGCCTTTGTGATTTAACCACATCTTATTTTTGCATATTTTTTAATATGGCTATGCATTATTTACATTATTTGTGCTGTTGAATATGTTTTCTTTTGCCTTTTTCACGAGTATATGCTCCATTTTTTAAAATAGAGGGATAAATCTGTCAGCAATAGGCACCATCTTTTTTTATTCACATTTGTCTCCTTCGGCCAAGATGTATTTTCTAAATTTTATATTTTTAGTAGATGTTATTGCTCAACTAATGATAGAGGAACTTGGGTGAAGGTGAAAATGGTAAAATTGTACCTTTTATAAACTTTTCCATTTGATTGACTATTTCTTAAGTATTTAGCTAAAATTCATGAATATTAGAGTTGGAATGGGTGTCAGAGGTCATCAAATATGACCTTCTTATTTTATGAATAAGGACTCTTAGGCCTAGAGAAGATAAGAAACATATCCAAGGTCAACTAGCTAGTTACTAGCACTCTGAGAACTAAAATCTGGTCATTTAGTTTTTGGTACATGATTTTGGCCTCTATAACAGGTTGCCACCCCCATGTTAAAAAGTACTCTCCTTCAAGTCTTTTGGAGGTGCCGTTTTAGCAATCCATATATCTTGCCTGCGATTTGGGTAGACTAAAGGACCGCGGCCCTGCTTCACAGATGTGCTGGAACAAAGAGATGTTAAGGTAGCAGAACAAATCTACAAAAGCGTCAAAATAGAATGTGCCTGTACTGTGTTCTACTTCTCAACGTTATCTAGTAAACTACTCTGCCTTTGTGAGAACAAATTCTTTCTTCCCCAGAGGCTAAATAACTCCCTAATGGTAAATTAGTCACTTAGGAGGCACATTAACTCTTCCAGGCCACTGGGGTGTCATTACTTTGAAATCATTTGTTTCTAGGCCATTGGCTGCAATGATAGTACACTACTCTAAATGGTACCCTAGTGGCCCAAAAGACCTAATGCACCTTCCTTAGTGCTAAACCTGCTGCAAAGCTCAGGGATGCTCCTGAAATCCCTTCACTACATAGCATATCTAAACATTTATTAAGGTTTTCTGGCCAAGACTGGCACCATATCAAATTGTGTCTTGGACTTATTTTGACTTGAGGTCTTATTTCTGCTTTCAATGATTCTCCTCCACTCTTTCCCACTTATCCAGTGTCTTATTCACCAGGGACACAAGGTCCTCATACTGCCTCCAGGTGTTCATTTTGCTGTGCCATCAAGGCTTGCAATACCTTTTTAGAATTTTGCTCTCTTGGCCCCAAACTCCTCCATCTTCCATGACAAAATATATCAAAACTCAGTCCCATTTTCATAGGGGTCTACACTAGCCCTTAATGTATTAATAACGGTGTTAATAGAGAATAGTGAGTTTATTGTATTGCCTCTAAGACATGCTTTAAAACTATGTATTTTAATTCATTAGACCAAGGAATTCATTGACATTATAAGAAATTCAAAAGGTACAAAAAGTTATACAGTAAAATGTAAGTCTCCTCCCCTCATCTGATCCTAAGAGTCCAATTCCCCCTTTTCTAGGGCTACTTCTCTTACCAATTATCTATGATCACATATTTGCAAATATATATACATATACGTACATATATTTCTTTAATAATTGTTAGCTTATTAAACACATTGTTATACACCTCGCTTTTTTACTTAAAAATATAAATTGAGGATAATTCTATTTCAATAGATACAGAATAGCAGCATTACTTTTAATAGATATGTAGTTTTTCATTTATGGATGTACCATGATTTATCTATCCAGTTCCCTAGTAATGGATATTTAGGGGTTTTACCTCCCAACCTTTTGTTATTACAAACAATGCTACATACAGTATCAGCCTTATATACATATTAATCAGGCTTTATACATATGTGTGAGTATACATTTGTATGATAAATTCCTAGAAGTGAAATTGCTGAAATGAAGGATACATGCATTTTTAATATTGATAAATATGATTAAATAACCATCCACAGAACCTGTAACAATTTACACTACCTCAACAATATATTGTGTTATCATCTTTCAATGTTGGCCAACTTAATAGGTGAAAAATGATTTCACATTAAAGAAGTTCATACAGCTGACTTAATGGAGCCAAGATTCACGATTTTGACTATTTGACACTAAGCCAATGCTCTTTTTCTCCTCTTAGCCTAGTTATGAAGACAAATTCGGGAAAAGCGTTTTCTATATAACCACACAAATGACAACACATTTGTAGACACCTACTGCATCTGGCCTGAAAAGTCAGGACTGAGAGGAAGAGGGATGTAAGTATTGATAAGCACAGGTGTAAAAGAATAGCCAAAATAGAAAGATAACAGGAAGAGAGGAGAAATAAAGTCGCAGCTGAAATAACACAATGAGACCTCTGAGACAAGGATATAAAGAGAGCTTGGTGAGGAGGTGTAACATCAGTCACCCCAAGATGGAGCTCTGACTTGACTCAACAACCATTATTAGCTCTTTTTCATCAGTCCTCTAGATTCTTTACTCCTGTTCTCACAATTATATATATTCACAGATTTTGCTTCTGAAACATTTATAACAGACATTTTACCCTACACATTCTTTAGGAATTAGTAAGGATCATATCTCTCTGGGATTGTTTCTTTCTTTCTATCTTTTTTTCTTTTCTTAAATTTTTTTTTACACTTCTGGATTATTACATTTGAATCAATGGAATTAGTGATGAGTGAAAACTGCCCCCAAAGACTCCCCTTTCATTAAAAAAAAGAGTTAAATAGGATGAGCCAATCTTTTCCAATAAGAAGAGAAAAAAATGCCCAACCCAACATAATAGTCTTTATAGCCTCATAAACCACAGTACCACCCAAGATGTTAACAAGCTGGCATGTTTTGAGCATCAAAGATAGAGAGGAAACTGTGTTTACATGTTTGGCACAAAAACTAATGAGGAAAGTCAATTGGCCCTTTGTCTTGAGGGTCTGAAGCTCTGAGCTCTAATGTTTGGTTTCTTCATTGGCACTTGTTCAAGTAATCACTCGTGGCCTGACAAAGCCGCACTTGTGTTTTATTAGTGGCCGTGCTGAACTCTCCCGCCTGGGCTGTGTTGTCTCTCAATAGAGTGCTGCAGCAGAGGGCACACTTATTTGAAAACACTAAATCAGAGCATGATGATCTTTGCCCAACCAGAGCAACCCAGAGAACAACAAAAAATGTTCATTCCTGTTGCTCTTGTTGGGAGAAGGAGGGAGGCAAGAACAGAAGGAAGGTAGAACTCGGGCCTGTGGCTGATGAATTTGGAAACGGTAGCTACAAAAGCTAGTTTAGAAAAGTAATCTTTCCCTGTTCTAATCATGGGAGCGACAATAACATCTGAACCTGCCACAATGTATCACACAGCACAATCCACCTGGCCTCGGCTCAAGCCTGCAGTGGCAAGGGATGTCAAGGTGACCCCAGAGGTCTTTCCTTTCTGGAATTCTAAGGTGTCATGAAAGAATAATCATGTTACTCTGAGAGGAAGCTGACTTTGTCTTTGCAAATATAGTCTGGCAGAAAGGAAAAGTTTTCAAAGTAGGTCAAAGCACAGTGCTTGTAACTTTTCTCATTAGGTTGCTTTTTTATCTTCCTTCCTGTCTTTCCCTCTCCCTTCCTCTTTATATTATTATTATTATTTCCATTTAAAGATAGGAATGCTTTGGACTGTCCTGGAATTTTTATCTGCACAACTGAACAAGTATCCAAACTCTTGGCTGCTATTTTCAAAGTTCTGAACCAGAAATGAGGATTCCAAAATCTGGTTGCAAACAACATTTTTTAAGTGACAGTTTTGGCAGTCTTACCTACAGATCCGTAAAAATAAAACCTAGAACAGTTTGTTCTTCAACTATTTCTAGTACCAGTACTGTGAAGAAAGTACTGAGCTACACATAATTAAATTTATTTTTTTAAGTGACTGAAATTCTAAATGTTCAAAATGAGAATTTGGGATAGGTTAAGATATGTCCTTGCCTTTTGCCAAATCCTTGAAGTTCTCTCTGGCTGTCTGCCTCCCATCAGATCTTTTTATGAAGGGTGTAAGTGTACACTCAGTGCTCTCGCTGCCACTGAGCAAGGCTGGGTGACGCCTATGCTGAGAAAACAAGAAGATGCTAAGTGAGGGTTATTACTTGGGAAATCACACGATGAAAGTTAAAAGTTTAGAATATACAGAATTTATTTGACTAAAGTGACAACTATCTATTTTTAAATAAGCAGTATTTTCTTTGTTAATTACTCCTTAAACGTTTACTTTTTAAAACGAAAAAGCTGGCCTCCAGAATGCCTAGTTTTACAATTCTGTAGCATTTTTTCTATAAGCTTCTCAAGCTTTCGTTGTTCCTGCAGAAAGGAAAGCATTAATTTTACATGTGGGTAAAGTCATTCCAAATTCCTATTCTTGTTGTTAATAATATCATTTACTCTTATGTAATGACCATAGTATGCAAATGACCTGTCGGTAATATAAGTAAACATGTGGAAGCTTTCTAAAAAAAGCAATTCTGTAAGGAAAAAAATGTTGGTGGGCTCCTGGCCTTTGAAATCCACTTAAGAGGATGCTAAGTGAAGTCGGATACCTGAAGTCTATAGCCTTAGTCGGTGGAGGAAGGCAACGTGTTTAGGATTTGCTTTTATTAATAGGTAGTTCTATTCTCAGCCTTGAGATCAAGGAAGATCTAGCGGGAAGAGATAAGCCTCATCTGAACCCCATCTCCCTGCCTTCCTGTGCCTCCCTGCCACCCGATCTCTCCCTCCGATCTTCCTGTGCCCTCCCACCCCGCATGTGCACCCAATATTGTTTCTTCCCCTAGAGTCTGCTGCAAGAACGTCAGACTTCGCAGCTCACATTCAGAGCTCAGCTTGCTGTGAACGTAGCCAGGGGATGGAGGGTGGGGGGTGGAAAAGAGGAACTGTGCGGTTGCACGGAGGAGCTGTCCACAGCCTGGGCAGGACGGATGTGCTTGTGCTACTGAGGTGCCGTTTCTGTCGATCTGCACCCCATCCTACATAGGGAAGCCGGCTGCTCCGCACAGAAGAAAGGAAGGGAGGGCTTCCTGACCCACTCTCCTCCATCTCCCACCTTCTGGGGATGATTCACTTAGAGTCTATCAACGTGAACGTTAAAAGCTAACCACCATTATGGTCTTTTAAGGAAAGATTTTTTTCCCGTTGTGAAATGTATATTCTGTCTATAAACCATTTGCAGTTTTAATGCATACAGGACCTTTTTTGAAATAACACAAACTAAATAAATTTACTTGCCACCTAGAGTGGTATATATGCATATATATTAATACAGTTTAAATATATCATAATATGTATTATATTTGCTATATTTTCCAACATATACAAATATATCATAACGTATATGTATATATGTATACTATTATAATCCATTCTTTGTGTAAAAAGGTTAGGCTTCAGAATTAGCTTAGTCACTAAACTAACCTTACATATTCAATGCTTTTAAGTCATGTGGGAGCTTCACTCACCAAATGTAGAAGAAGAATCAAGGCCAACCATATAGAATAATAACAAAAATATATTAACCAATGTGAATTTCACAGTGCGAACCATATCTCATAGAATAAAGACAGTGACTGTGCTTTAGAGCCCCCCTGTTGGCATGACCACCATGTTATCAGTCTGAGAATTCCCCAGGAATGATAAAACTTAAGGCTGGCATATCCGACTAGTTAGATGAGGGCAATGCATTTAAACAGTGAGTCAGGTGATAATGTATTCCTCTATTCAGAAAATTGAAAAGGTAGAACAAGGACAGGCAGTGGAAAAGGTGAAGAGAGGGAGTCTTGGGTAATTTCCTTCTAGAGGCGAAATATTTTCAGAAAATTGTTCAGATTACAAAATGAAAGTTGTTCGGAACCAAGCACTCAAATTTGAATAGCGCTATGAAAATTGACCCTGAATGATAATGAAAGAGAAAACACTTTATCATCTCCTGAATGTATTGTCACAGTAACATAAAGAATCATCTTGTTTAAATAACTATTTTTTGTACTGGGTGTTGATCATGGTTACAAGAGAATGAAACCGAAAACCACTGATGTACTCAATCAACAAACAGAAGATTGTGCACATCAAAGAAATTCAGGCTTAATAAAAGTTTTACAGTCTATTTTCTTTAGGACCATTCCTGTCTTGTTTCTCTACCACTTTAAAGACATCAAGGTAAATAAGTAACTCAAAATATTAAGTGCTATTTAAACGTAGATTGCATATGTTGATAGCACCATTTTTTTTGTAAATAAGATTTGTGTATTAATTTGTAAAATATGATTTTGTAAGCATTTAATGATAGCTAATGAATTTCATTCAACACTTCTCAAAATGCTAACCAATAATATCTATTGTTTAGTTTGCAAAAATTGCTTAAAATAGAATTACCATTACTCCAGTTATGATGGACTAGAATATCACAATTAAATGTCAGCTACCTGGGGCTATTGACGCTGGCATTCTGTGGAGGTCTATAGGCTATTTCATCACGGAAAAACATTCAATTTAAAAAATTTAACTGAGACCAAGTTTTCATATAACCTCAGTTGTTTTAAAATAGTGGCAAAGATAATAAGTTACACGTCTTGTAAAAAGTTAGAAATTATAATATGTTCCTAATAACTAAATTTGACATATTTATGAACTGTCAGTAGTCTCAATAGAAATTCAGAAACTATTGCCAGAGATTTTCACCAAAATTTAAAGTCTATAAATAACAAATAATGACATATCTTACTTTTTCAAATAGAAAAATGATAAAAATATTTCTTATCATTTCCTTTTGATGAATTCTGCCTAAAGTCATCAACATTATTTTATTATGATATCCGAATAGTAGCAGTAAATTTCTCTCTACAGTCCCTGTGCTGTTAGACTGCTTCCAACTATATTCTGAACTACTACGTTTCTCAAGTTAAACTTATTTTTTTTGTAGGATCTGAGGCTAGTTTATAATTAATTATATTCTTACTACTTAGTGATTACTTTATTAATTAAGGGATTTACTGTACTAGGTGTCATCATTCATACGTATTATTTTTCACCATTAAACAGAGATGTTTGCTAGGCTGGACATAAAGCAGATCTGGTTGGCAAAATGGTTTAGGATTTTTACTCCTTTGGTATTATAAAAACAAGCAAACCAACAAACATATAGCCATCTTGTCTTTGAAAAAAAAGTATATGAAAACACAAATATTTCTGATTATTTAAAGAAATCATCCCACAGTCTTGTTCATAGATCTTCAAAAATAAAAATATGGCTTTAAAGTTGTTGAGTCCTTCCCCTAATTTAAGAACTGATGTTTTAATATAGATCTTGATGACCTGATGCTGTGATCTCTACATGGTACAATTTTTTGACCTTCAGAATTATTCATAAGCCTCGAACGTAGTCCTATGTTTTAAGCACGTCTTTGAAGTCTTGGACTAGATTCAATGTTTACAAGGATTCTCTCTGCGTGAATTGGGTCATGTTACTGTACACTGTCCTCAAACTAAAGAAAAATGTAATTATGTATCAACACATATGATGCATCCTAGTTCTTCAGGATGAATGAATAATTTGACTCAGCATTTTAGGAACTGTTGAAATATAGTCATAACTTAATTTTTCTAAGTTGACTTTTTGCAAGTATCTAATGAAATGTTTATGTGGAATATGTAAGGCCCATATTAAAAAATCCATGAGGTCTTTTGGTCATTTCGACCATGTAAATAGAAGATAGATTTTCCTCTCTCTAATTTTCAACAATTCCAAGGGTTCTGCTGAGCAGTGAGATAATGCAAATGGACCAAAGCTCCAAGCCAGGCTTCCGCAGAGAAAATCTGAGTCCTGCAAGTTCGATTAAGCTAGCTAATTTCAGTCCAACAAGCTAATTTCCAGACAGACTCTTCTGATGTTTTCCCTCTGTTTGTAATTTGCATCATTAAATAGCTCGGTGTTTCAAAGAAGCCACGGTACTAAGGTCACAGGGCTTTGTGTTAAATAGCAACCACCTCGATTTTTTTTTAAGGACGGAACAGAGAGCAGCTGATCCTGCTGTAGCATGATTTTCCTTTTTTCTTCTTGGGAAGAGGCTGAAGTGTCTTGTGGATCACAGAAATTTTGCTTCAGTTCGGAGAACAGCTTTCCTCAGTGTCTTTGTGCTCCAGAAAGCAGCCCAGGATCACAGGTGGCCTTGATTATCAACATTTTTTTTAATGGTGTTCCCCTCCCTTTCCTAGAACAGCAGGACATCTCCCTGACATGAATATCTCATTTTAAGTGGCACAAGATTCAAAAATCTTAAAGAGATATCCAAAACCTAAATTTAAAAAAAAGTCTACCATCTACTTCAAAGGGTAAAATTGGCTAGCAAATATTACTGATACTACAAAAGGGAGATATAGACAGCTATGTAGTTATGGCCTCTCATGGCCAATTTTCCCTAGATTTTCAAAGGACTGCTTCCAAAATAACATGCCAAATACAAAGAAAATAGGAAAACACCTCTTCTTTCTTACCTATACCTCTCCAGCACAAAATAATTTCTCTTTGTCTTTCTGGTCACAGGAATATGTACTTGGGCTCATTGGCACCCTGGAGCACTGTTTCTCCCCTGCACGCTGACGTTGGTGCTAGTATTAAAAAATCTTCAATCATATAACTCCAAGCCATTCATATTAATGTGCCTGAGTCAAATTACCCTTTCTATTCTGCAGGGGGAAGAAAGACCATAAAATGCTCTCTGAATCCATAAGGACAAGCCCATTGGCACAGATGGGAATTTTACTCTGAAGTGACAGCACTGTTTTCCTGAAACATGACCTAAAGACTACAAAGAGTTTCTTTGGAAACACCATATTTTGTCGTTGACCCATCTTTACCATATCACACACTCCTGAACCATTCTCTAGCAATGTTCCCAGGAAGTTAAAGATGGCTCAGAAGAAAAACTGTCATCTTTAACAAAGAAATGCAATAGCTGTTTATCGTGGGAGAAGGCCTAAT
The DNA here is from genome assembly GCF_057802395.1 of Ceratotherium simum simum. Classification (NCBI taxonomy): domain Eukaryota; kingdom Metazoa; phylum Chordata; class Mammalia; order Perissodactyla; family Rhinocerotidae; genus Ceratotherium; species Ceratotherium simum. Next base: position 22,001,370 of record NC_141930.1, on the reverse strand, counting down.
TTAATTTACAGTATCTCTGGGTTTCTATTTTGACTCAAGTTGTTTTCAGCACATTCTCTCCACGTTACCAAAAGTTAGAAAGTATATTTTCAGAAATGCTACCATTTTTTATATTTACTGAGAACGACATGCTCAGGGGTTTATTTCCATGAAAATGTAGACCGCAGAATTTAGAAACACACAATGGAGAAGAATTCAGCCGTGTTTCAGGACACCACTAAAATGTAGGAAAGCTTTTGCTAGACAATAATGAGATCTTAATGTTGTGAAGTATACACATGAAATTGCCTGTGTCCTTTCATTGACATTAATTTTTATTGTGACAGGTGAACTTGGGGATTATAAAACATTCCACTCTTGGAAGGCATACTTATTTTTTAAACTATAGTTCACTAATGCCAATCTCTTTCAAGAAGTAATACTGTTCCCTCCTCTCTGGTCCCTCAGCGATTGATTTCTGGATTAAATATAATGCTTCCTCCTCTGCGTCATAGTCTCTCTCCCTCAGTAGAGTGTGATCAGTTTATGGCTGGGATTGATTCCTACAAAGCACTAGCACAATGCTTGCCACGTTTGCTGAACCAATCGTACATGAAATTAAAATATATTTTATTTTTCTTTTCAGAACTGTGTCGTGGCATCTTGTTACAATGTTTCAGTTATTTTGAAAAGCTTTGATTTGTTGGGGGAAAGGCAGGAAACTCTACAAGGCCCCTGCAACAAAGACAAAATGCCCATAAGATCCATTACCAGAGTGAGGCTGAAGAAGTAACAGAAACCAAATATTCATCTGCAGGCAGCATATACACACGCTCAGGTGTAAACAGCTCTATGCTATTTAAATGGATGGATTGTTACATGAATTTACTATTCGCTCCACTCTAGGGGTGCTGGGAAAACGGGAGGAGATTTAGTTATCTTACTTGCCTCCTTAGATTCCATGGAAGAAGAGGAAATGCTTCAATAAAATAAGTGATGCAAGAAAGGTTCTGTTGAGTGCATTCTGATGTGGGCAAACATGACGTATTTAATTAGAATTATATTCCGTCTTTTAAAGACAACCAAGATGTGAGATATGATGATTACCTTTCAACAACTAAGAGCTGCTAAACCTCTTAGGTAACCCTAACTGTGACTGGTTCTCAGCGTAAGACCACAATGCAGGTCACACAATAACAAAACGAGAACCAGAAACTTACTGTTTTCATACTTCTCCCTGGAACCAGGCTAACGAGCAGTCTGCCTATGCTGAAGTTCATGTGACTAAAAGGAAAGCTGCTAAACAGCTGCATTAACTAGGTCATGAAATGACTTGGGGTCGGTAACAGATGAGTTCCTAAGGAGTTTTGTTTATCCACTGCACTCAGGTTGAATAGAATCATCAGGCTTTTAATTTTGTTCAAGAAAACTAGTCTTCCAAAAGCGATTTTTTGGCCCCCACTCTATCAGGCTGCACAGAATTTTCAAAGCAGCACAATGTTGTAAAAAATGCCCTTTTAATCAGATTACCCTTGGCGAACATCCCAAACTCAGGCTGAAGTGCAATGCTTGTGGTTTCTCAACAGCTTACACTAAGCCTGCACCATGGAAATAATCTACTTTTAAAACCCAGGAAACAAATCGACTGCACTAAGGACATAAGTCGTTGTCATTAGGAAGTGATTAGGCTAAACATTTTTATACACTCTACTAGCCCACTTTCAAATTATATATCTCTGGTCGATGGGAAGAAAGGTACTTCAGGTGAGTGTTTGGAACAACCATGCAGAAAAGTTAATAAATCCAAATAAATAGAACAGTAAGAGGAAGAATTAAAAGAGCTCTTGTTTCAACTTTAACCTGCTAATACCTAAATCAGGATTTTCTGAACACAAAATGGAGAATTTGGTCATGTAACACTCACAAAATATTTTTCTTTTTAGCATAGCATATTTTCAAGGCTCAACACATCACATGTCCCTATTATTTATTTTGGGCTAACATGCTTTCTGTGTTGCACACTTTATATAAAAAAAAATCTGTGGAGATGAATAAGAAAATAGCATTTTTACAATTTATCATTATACCATTCATCTTTCTTTAATAGTGAGGGTTAGTTTTGGGGATTTGGTGACTCCTCATCATGCCATATTGTGGAATATAATAGGAAGTTACAGCATGGTTCTAAATATCTCCACCCCTTCTTGTCCCATACACCATCCCCCCACCCACCTGCCACCCAGCACACACGTACCCCAATAAAGTGCTCTGGGAATAGGAGACTTACAATCCCACACTATATTTGGTGTTATTCTACCTGTTAAAATGTTCATACTCATTAATGCAACTCTCAGCATTGAGTTTCCAGCTTTTAAAGTCACTTCTGAGGTTGTTTTCTTGTTTCTTTTCTTTTGTTTTTTGTTTGCTTTTGAGAAATATAAGTGAAAAATATCAACATGCTAAAAACATGTAGAAAACATTGATTTCTTTAATGAAAGAAGATGAATATGTGTTCTCAGTCGGTCGATATGGGAGGTTTATTTTTGCCCCCACGAGATCGAAAAGGGATTGGGTTTAAGAACAGGCTATTCTGTTGGCCCAAAGCTCTTGTTTGAGCGATGTCTGAGTCCTACTTTGGACATTCTGCTGATAGTTTCATTTCTAATTTATGAAACATTTCATTAATCCTCAATCTGTCAGCTCTTTCTTGACAACAATAGAGGCTGACAGACAAAAGATTAAAATTTACTAAACACTCTACGCTTTAGAAGATTTTGAAATGCTCTGTTCATTTTAGTCCCCATTTCACCTAATTTTAAACAAACTGTACTCTTCCTAATTTCCTCAGAAAGCAAGTCGACAACACAGCAAAACAATTTTTAAATACCAAAATATACAACACTGAATCTAAACGTGACATATAGAAAAAAATCAAAATAGTTATCCTTGCGCAGAATTGCTAGGATGCACATTAAAAGCATCTCCTGTCCCAAGTATTTCAAGCATATATTTTTTGTATGCTCTTCTTCCTCATCCTCTCAGCATCCCCCCCTCACTTTTCCAATCTCATAAATAATTCATGAACTGATAAATATGCAATTTCAAAAAGTGCAGACAAGGCAGCACTGCATTAAAAAAAAAAAGAGCTTGTGCTTTTTACACACAAGTCCTGTGCTGCACTTTACGGATGACAAATTTTCTAGTATTCAAACCCTGTATTGTATATATGATAGCAGTGTGACTGCATTTCTGGTCAGATACCTTGCTAGACATGTGTGAACTGTTTGAAGAAGACTGTAATACCTAAAATATAAACATTTAAAGAAATTAAGTTAGCAATGTTTTAGAGCTTGGCACCTTACCATTGCATAATTTTTGCATAAATAGTTTAAATGTTCACTCTATCAAGTAAGAAGAGCAGAGATGGGCAGGTCTTGCACACAGGATTATTCTCTAGTGATAACACCATAAAGGACTCAAGCTTCTAAGGTTTCTCCTAAGCAAGAGTCATTTATTTGACATCATAAGAACATTCTTTAGAGCCCAATTTAACAAAAATCAACAGTAAACTGTTCTGCCTGAGCTTTCAAACAGGTAAAACCACCCATCTGAGAGCCGGTATATAGTGCAAAGCGGAGAACCTCCATTTTGTGGGCTAATTGCTTGATTACCAGCCTGAAACAAAATGGAGGCGAGACATTTGTAAAGCAGCTCAGGGCTGATATATCAGAAGGAAATGTATTAGGGAGGTAAAAACATTCCTTAAAGAATGTTAGGTATCTAATCAGATAAATATTAAAGGTAATGTAATAAATACAGATTACTTTGTATTTATATACTGAGAATAAAGATAATGGACAGGAATAAAGTACTCATTGAAAGAGCTATTCTAGTTTAGCAACAGTTAAGTTTTAAAAAAAGAAACCTGGTTTCAGTCTGAAATGTAACCTTTGAAATGAACACTTAAATTGGAAAACACCATGGGTAAGAAATAGACCACAGCATTTAATTTGGACTGGCTAGTTGGAAGCCTATGTTTACTGTACTATAATTTCAAATTTAATTAAGTCACACTGCTGATGCCAGTAGCATCAACACAGTAAAGATGATTAATTGCATGCGTAAATGAAATATAAACAGCCTTAAAAGTAACATTAATGCAGAACCTTGCACACAGAAATGGTATGATAGATTTAAGTGTAAGCACCTACCTGCGTCTTTGAGACACATGCCAGAATTGGGATAAGGGCCCTGCATTTGAATGTAATCACTGTACCAAAAATATAACCTTTTACGGGTCATTATTTTTCTAAGACATGTGTCCAACCTCCCCCTTTCCTCTCCTCCTGTACATCTACCCCCAACATGATTTGTTATCTTATAGAAGACTTTTCACACAATTTGCATTGTCATCTTATGGATTGGCTACCAGTACACAAACATGAGCTGACACACTGCAATGGTGGGACTGGGCTGTCACAACAAGGCAGCTGGACTGTTATATATTCCACTTTGCTTCCATTGTACTTCCATTCACAGCAGCAGTAGGACAAAGGGCCTGACAGAGCTAACCACGGATTGTCACCTTGATTTGTCCAGTCTAGCAGATATGCAGAAATGAATTATATTCTCCTACTTATGAACACAACACAGAAGCAAATAAGCTTGCAAACAGCATCTTCCAAACCATATTATCTAAGAAGCATCAAGCTTCTTCATAGATACTACATGCCGCCTTGCTCAGTAGGTGAGGAAAAGCAAAAAGAACCATCCGATTAGTGAAGACACAAAAAGGCTCTCCTCCAATAATATATTCTTGACATTAGAGCCTAAACTCTCTCTGATTGAGAGATATGTAATTTGTATTCTGCTTAGCTTTTATTTTTGATGAATGCTATCACAATGCTTCAAAATGCAAACTTAAATCATATTTCTGAAAAGAATGTGCAATGTGAAATCTAGTAAATAAAGCTGTTGTTCTTTTAAGATAAGCTATGTTAAATTGAAATATTTTTCTTAAAAATGATAAAATGAATGACTTCACTCAATGTCTGTTATAATATACTTCTCAATAAACCCAAAGCCTGTCTTATTTACATTTTACCAAATGTTAAGCTCTAAGCCTGAAAACACCCAAAATAGTTGGCTGCTAATGAGGAAATTCACTGGAAGATTTTTTTTTTTTAATGCCAGTTGTTTAATTTACTACTTTATTGACAAGGTGTTTGTATGCCTTTGAGATCCAGGCAGTTTTAATAGCCACACATGGATAAATGAATCAGACAGGGTTTGGCGATTTCTTTATTAAAAGATGTCTTCAAAACTGGAGAAAAGGAGAAAACTGTTTTATATCAGCTTTTTGAGGGAAAGCAAAAGAACATTTCTCCATGCAGCAAAGGAAAAAATTCTTGCCTTCTTTAAAAAAAAAAAAAAAAAAACTGATGAAGGCAAAGATCGTTTCACACACATGTACTTACAAACTCTTTCTATTTTTGTAGACAATGCAGTGTGCTTGTTGTTCCCTCAAAAGACACATTTTTGTACAACCAGAGCCTCGTGTTTAAGAACTCTTTGGCAACATAATGTCATCTATGGTTTATTTTACTACTATTTTTTAATACTACCTACCTTGACAGCATTTGCATTGTGCTTGGCTCTGAAGAAAAGCCTTGAGAAGCATTTCATTTGTTCTTTTTTTTTTTTTTTTTTTTTTTTATGAGACAGTGCTAATCTGAAGATGCAGCATTTAAAAATCAAAATATTGCATTTTGTATCTGAGCATATAGTATTTAAAATACCCACACTAAAAATATGTTCCTTTCAAAAGACCTATTAATTTTGAATTTTAAATTGTGCTATTCTATTGTCTTCTGCTTATACATATGGATTCTGTTCACAAGGCAACACTTGGTACCTAGTGTTTTAAGTGATGACTAGCACAAACCAACATGATACACGTAGTAGACAGTATGTATGAAAAGAACATAAAACCCTACCCCATACAGAAATGCAAATGTTACTTGATCAAAGGGCTGCACATTCATAGTGAAGGATTCGGTCAAAATAAAACCTTCCCTTTAGGAGGATGCGTAAGAAAATCCTGCATAATTAGTTTCAAATTTATTTAGGAAAAATCTAAATGTACCCAAAAGTACTGTTTATTATGGTCCACGGAAAAATTGTACAAATGTGTCTTTCCTCGGAATTCTATGCAACCAACCATGAGGGCTCTGCGGCCGTTCACCTGACTGCAGCAGAATCCGGGCTTGACGGTTACGGTGGGTGACAGAAAGGGGCCATTGGAAGTGCTATTATGCAGTTTGCTCGGAAAGATTTCAGCACATTTCAGCTTTATCTAGTTATGCTAGGTAGTTGTGTATGTGTATGTGTATTTGCTTTTCTTCTACTAGTTGTGCATGGCTTCCAATACTGAAATCCAACTTGTGCTCTGTGACCACCATTTACAGCCCCTGTGCTTTAAGATTTAGCATTATTTGACAGATTTTTAACTTGCTTTGGCATTTCAATATGCTTTATAGTTGTAAATAAAATTCACACGTTAGTGCCTTCATGCACATGGTCCTCTTTGAAAAAGATGTAATTCCACTTTATCCCTGTATTTTAATTATAAATTCTGAGAGCATAATACAGAATACTGAGGGTTTCTCCTAATTCATAGTAGAAATACACTCCCAGTTTAGGGCTTTTGTGAAAAAATGCGATCTTAAGGACTAAATGGTTTCCTCAAAGCTTGTCTTTTGTGTTTTTAAAATATAACGTGTACATTTTTCTTTAAAATTGAGTGTGTCATATTCCACATGATTCTGGAATTTGAGTTATTTGCACTTATTTTATAATAAGTACAATTAGATCTTTGCATAAAACATAGAAGAGCACTCTATAGTCATTAAAGAGGGAAAAAAATGCCATTTGAAAATTTAAAGGTTTAAGATAAATACACACAACCAGTCATTTTTTTAAATCAGTAATTATGCTTAAGAAAATAGTTGTAAAGCATTTTGCGAAAGACACAAATGAAATATTTACAAACATAATATTTTGTCCCAGAAAATCTTAATTGTTCACCCCCTCCCCATTACAGTCCCACCCCATGCCAGAATGTTCTTTTGAAACATAGGTTAAAAGGTGGGGGGGGGGGGGGCATCAAATCACTGTTCAACATTGCCCCAAACTTTCATTACATTTAAGAGCAAGGCAAGCCACACAACTCTGCTCCCTGATATATTGTTGAGTGGGCCGTCTAAGGTTCTATTTTCCACATAGGGTCAAGACTGCTGACATGGGATTAATCAGCTACTCCTCCTAAACCATGAATCAGAGCAATTGCTGTCAGTTTCATATGGTAAAGCACCTGGAAACAGAAGAGTTGGAAAGTAAGAGAACATACCAGGAATCTAGAAAAGAAAATGTTAGTGGTTAGATGTAGCTCCAATTTGGCTACTTGTGGTTTGATATAGTAACCAAATTAAAATCATGAAATATATGTTCAACCAAGTGATTTTAGAACATCCTTCCCCACTTTTTTTTTTCTTTGAGATCTTGTTCTTATATCAATTGTGACATTTTATAAAAACTTCACACTCGTTTACTTTCTTTTGGTAGGCACCATTTATGTTCAAGTCCACATTTAAACATGTCTGTTGACCCAGGGTTAAATTCAAGGAAGCCTGTGCAAAATGCCTGCAGCTCTTCTGCATACGTATTGCAAAGCCAACATTGTATTTAACCTCTCCATGAATGTTTGCATTACAGAATTGGAAAATACTAGGTGAAAATGTCTGCATAAAGGGGAAATGAAATCCTTCACTATTAGAGAAGAGTGTGACAAGCTTCTGTTTATGCTAGGATACACTTACATTAAAATAGCCTTGCTCCTAAATGAGACTGCTTCTATTACAAACATTGATATGAAAATAGACACTTATTGATCATATGTTTGGAAAGATAACTATCTTTTGCTTTATAAATGATATTCAGATAAAACCAAGAATTATTTTCCTTGGGGATAAAGTATCACATGCAAAAGCTTTTCCTATTTGTTAACCCTAGAAATGGATATTTTCAGGAAAGCAAGTGTTAAGTCTAAATGATATAACATACGATCAGGCTACATGGGCAAAAGTGATTAATAATTATGCCATAAAATTGAAATAATAGTTTATTAGAGAATAGAAAAATGTAGGGAATTTTTCAAAATGCAACATTTTCAATTGTCAAATTTAATATTATTTAATAGCAATATTTTGTTCAATTTTAAGATAGAGTGCTCTAGAAAATAGTCCTGCCATGATTAAAAATGTAAATAGATGTTTTTATGTTGATAGATTTTTAAAAGTTAAAAGAATTTGTTATTCAAAATGTTAAGAACAAAAATTATATATGAATATAATAATGTACCATCATTTATAAATGTAATTATTACATACGTACCCTGAGATCTGCTTTTACATAACTGATTGAAGGTAATAAATTTATTTTAATGTTTCATAAGGCTACCACAAAAGTGTTCATAGCATGATATAATATAAAAATATCCAAATTGCTAGAAAATAGTGCAAAAATTATAATTCTATAAACTAAATCCATTCACATATACTCAAATTGTGTTTTATCTTAGCTACATATATAGCACACACGTGGGCAATTAGAGGCTCATTATTAGTAAAACACACTGCAGAATTAGGATGTTAAATGAAATGAAATTATTCCAAAAGAAAGGTATGTAATATAAGAATATATTTTTTTATTTTAGTGTTCAATAATAAATATGCATTTTATACCTCAAAAATTCTATAGTCATTTTAAATGCAATATTTAGTGTATCTATACTAAAGTTCTCGAGAAGATTGAATCACCGAAGAAAGAAATGGAAGCAGCAGTTACCATTCGTCACAGGATTTATTCTTCTCCAAAAGAATTTGCCCTATAACTTGAAGACATTACTGGGAAACCAATGAATAGCTATCATCACCTCTTTAAGTTTAGAATAGTATTTAAAGTGGTTTTGTAAATATAAATATTTATTTGATAAAATAATATGGGGATTGAAAGTAAAACTATTTTATTGCTTCAATGAAAAATACTTTTGTTTGGTAGAAATAAGTGCAAAATTATGTGAAGATAAATTGGTCATGCAAAAGTACGTACAAGAAGCATTGTTTTTGGAAATAGCTAACTTATTTTTATCTAAATGGGAGGAGATTAATTCATTTTATAATCGATGAAATATTTGATTATAAAAATAATTGGTTATAGTGTAATTCAAAAAGACTGTTTAACAGTATTCTGACAATGATTTATAAGATGTTTGACAAAATTACTGCCAAGGTTTCAAATTGTACAAGACAGTCTAAATAATTGGTAAAAGATATTGAGAATGATTTTAATATTTTTCCTGTTTTTATTGATAATTTTTTATATAAGTAGAAACATAAATATATTTCCAAGGAATTCCATAAATGTACCTAGGTTCTATACATATTTAACATTTCCAGGATTTATTCTAATTTGGAGCATTTAATGCTATTCTTTTTATTTCAAAAGAAAACCCATAGTATCACTGTTATTGCCCTACTGCTTAAATGAAAGCATTATATGAAGTGATATATATATATAACGAATGGTATTCTAATCCTTTTTTTGAGAATGAGAATATTCTGCTTACTCAAAATTAAATAACATGTGCTGTATATATTTTTAAATGATTTGATAAAGGTGGTCAGAGAGAAAAACACATGCCATGAATCTCAGTAAAATCTGGGTAACTGAGAACAAATAAGATGAACAGGTTTAAGGCTTAGTATTATACCTGAATACAATTTCTGCAAGACAGAGTCATATTGCTGCAGAAATGCAGAGGTGCTCACAAAGAGCCGGGGGAGGGAGGAGACAGGAGAAAGGGAAGAGGAGTCTTGATAACCTTTAGTATGGCAACCAAGTCATTGATGTGACTCCTACCATTCTCCCCAGAATGATTTGCACTGAGAAAGACTGGACACCTAGATCAAAGCCACACTCAGTCTCTGGACTCTTGCTAACTTGTCCTCAATTATAGATGACCTTTAGGCAAAGAAGGAAAAGGAAATATTTCTTTTCCATTCAATGGAACAAAATTAGTATTTTTAAATTGCTGAGTACACCCACACAACTGAACCCCAGACCATTTTTACCAGCCTTTTCCCCACCTACATTTTGTCTACTTTCTGCATACCATTTGGGAAAAGAGTTTTAAATTATTATGTATATCTTTAAACAGTATAATCGTACTTAATATGCTTTAAAAATACCATTTTAATTTATGTAAAAGAATCAAGAAGTATATATGAGAATGATTTATAAAACAGATTTTTCTGTAAAAAATTAAATTGGTGTATAACCTTGATTTCTTCTAATGAAAATAATATCAAAAGGGTTGCTAATCATATTAACACCTGAAATACTATTATCTCTACTTGAAAAAAAATTCCTTAAACTATTTGTTTAGCAAATATATAGATGATTCCTTGAAAGTAGAAAACTGTGGAATATAATTTGAAGAAGAGAGAATTCTGGCCAACTAAGAATTTTTAAAATATATATCTGAAAAGGATTTTGGTATTATTAAAATTACCATCAGCTTTATGACAATTTTTTATTTGTAACACAAATAAATAAAATTTTTGGTTAAATGTTACTCTAAAAATCCACATGGAAGAAACAGAACTATCACAGGATAATAAATGTATTGTCAAACAAGAATAATTCTTACATATCAACACACTGCCTCTAAGTAGTATTTGGTTAATAAAATTTCCCCTGTAATTAGGAATTTACTCTCAGAGACTCTAAATCACACAATCATATTATCTAGTCTGTACTCAAATCATTGTTTGATTCTGTTTAGAAAAATTTTTAAAGGTTTTATATGTTTAAAAAAATCATTTATATCTTCCTTGCCTTATACCAGAAAAGCAACACTTTAGAAGTTCTCACTGAGCCCTTTTTGTTCAAAGGAAAACATCTTTGTAATTTTTTTTTCTTTTTTTAACCCATTGTGTAAAATCTGAAAAAAATAGGAAAAATATATAATAAGAAAATAAATCATCTACAATCCTAACAACCATAGACAACTACTGGGAATATTTTAGAATATTTCACTCCAGTCTTTTTTTCCCTAGGATTTTGCTTTTTAGAAAAATTTGTATTATAGATTTTACATAATTTGGTATTCTGCACTTCTGTTCCACAGTATGTTATTAGAATTTTCCCACATCAGTGCAAGCCCTTTGTAAATAAAATTGTAAAGATTATATGATAGTCAATCATATGAAAATTATAGTTAAATCACTTTTAAGGAAACAAGGAAGGAAATTTGTTATTTGAACGATATTATGATGAATACTTTTGTGAAGATAATAACTACCCCTGGGTTCTTTTATTTTTTTCTTTTACTTTCATAGTTCAGAATTTTGTCGGTTATTTAAAACAAAAGACAAAAATAAAAAACACTGAGTTATAGTGAAGATGTTTATCAGATAAATAGCTCAGCTTTAACAACACATCTTAAAAAGCTTGTAGAGCATTCCTCACTTAGGGGCATGTGAGGAAGGGCTGTAATAAGAATCTCGGAGATTTGCTAGAGCCAAAGCTTTACAGAAAGAAGAATCTGCAGGTTTAAAAAGGTAATGCTATAATCTTAGATTTATTTGGAGCAAACCACAGATGTGCAGTGTGAACATTTGCGAATGTCTTTTAAAAACTACACATAGCTAGGAATTCCACATTCGTTTCAGATAACCATGTGGTTTTGTATGCTGCTATGATATTTGTGTGTGGTGTATGTACATTCACCTTAAAATGTAGCGAGAATCAAAGTCACCCAGGAACTGCTAAATGAAATAATGAGGAAAATGTGCAATGAGGTATGTAAACAAGATGCCCATTTTAGAATACTTAAGGATGTTTTAGGTAACATAAAAATCTCCTTTCCTCACCCACTTTCTCACTATAAAAAATTTCCCCGAAAAAAGCAGTGGTCCCATTTATAGTAATAGGGTTTTGGAAGTGTTTAGGCACATCTTGCCTAAAAACCAATAAAATCCCGTCTTTATTACATAGTATTTCCGACATATAGACAAACATTTTTTCCTCCTCTTTCACTGATCATTCTAATTGACTGAAATAACCTGATGCTAAAGATAGGCTGGAATATCTTGAAATAAATGTAATGATCAATTTAACAATTTGATTGAATTTTTTATTTAAATGAACAGTTATTTTGCTTAATTGATCATCTTATTCAGTTTGTAGGACGTATTTGTGTGTGTGTGAAGAGGGAATGATGGGTAGGGAAGCTTCATGCCTAAGGAGAAGTAGAAATGATCACAGATGCAGAAAGTATTTAAAATAACACAGGCAGGCATCTCTGAAGTCTTGATTACAAGTGTCAAATGTTTCTCACATGTTTCAACTATAAAATGATCCTGGCTCCATTACTTTAGAGAGCCAAAATATATGGTATTTGCATGTTAAAGATCTAAATGGAGTGTTAATTGTGCTCTTTCTTGTTGGAGTTTATTTTGAAAGCAAAGTGTACAGGATATATTTAGAAATGTTTTGATGTATCTATGCTCGCAAAGGGGAATAGGTTGATTTAAATGATTCTTTTAAAATGAATATGTATTCAGATGTGTCCTCTCAGTTTTGCTGTTTATTTTAATATGAAAAAAAAATCTAATCTCTGCTTCTTAAGTAGATTATGTAATGTACTAATTTGTTTAAAATTAGGATACCCTTGATATCGCGTGAGTTCCAGACACAAAAAGTAGAGAAGGAATTAAGAGCCCAAACACAAAGGAAGGGCCTAAGCTTGAGTATCTGTTTTACTGCAACCCTCATTTTGTGAAGTAACAAAACTGTTCATTCTTTAGTTAATGAAAAAAGTAATCGTTTCCATTTTTTCCCAGCAAATCATCGAATTGAAGAATGAGCGCTACTAAATTTGAAGAAAAGTGAAAAACTAAAGACATTCTTTCCTGGTTTCCTTAGGGGTGTAAAGGGAGATTGTTCTTTTCCGATTTATTTTGTACCAAGAAGTTAAATGTTATTTTGTGGATAATTTAATTACCTTCTATACCACATGGATTTAGAATATTTTGAGGAATGTTTCCGCTTTCCCCTTTTCCCCCATATCTCACATATGATATGTGGTAGAAATCTTTGAAATGCTGGTGCTTTCACATGAGGCTAATTCCTTGAAAATGTAGTCTTTGTCTTTCTAAGAGAATGTACGTGTCAACTAAAAATTAATATCTTAAGTCTAGTAAAATATATTCAATACTTTTAAAATACTCATTTAATATTCTTTTTTTCACTTAGTTACTTCCTTCTAAGATGGCACAAGCAATCCCGCTGGCAGACCCCATTCATGCACCATATAATTGTTTTCTGATCTGGGGTACCAAAATTATTTAAAACATAAGAGGTTTCAGCACAAAGTAATGACATAAATGTAACAAACCCAAACTTACATTTTCAAATAAGTCTTTTAATTTAGAGGCATCACCTTGAGAGTGTATATTTATTCCATTTGTATGACCATTCTTCTCTTTAAAATTACCTTCTTGATGGGCATGCAGTATACAAATCTGCAATAAAGTCAAATTGTTATGTATTAAGAGGGTTTGTAATATTATTCAGTGCCAATATTGGTGAACGCATAGGTCATCTAGCTTTTTTTAAGTAAAAAAGAGGAAGAAAATAAAGATTATAAGAGGCTGGTGATATAATAATGTGACCAGTCTTCTTGTGTGATTCATGAGCAAATTCAGAACAGTTCTAAAAGATGAGTTGAAAACAAGTTTTGAACAAAGACAGTAGTATTGGTGAACTGGATGTATGGGCTCCAAGATGACTCGTTTGAAGGACGATACTCATTTGGATATAGGCATACTAATTTGCTACTTTTAAATATATATACTTGTTACTTTATGGCAACGCTTTGCATGACTTTCACTGCATTTTTATCTTGAAAGAGAAACAAATTATGAGCAGTGCAGTTAGTAACTGAAGCAATAGTATTTTCTGTAACTTGAGGCCCAGCCAGTTGACTATTTTCTCCCAAGTTTACTATTTGTAAATACAGAACTTTTGCACTTGGTTCCAACTCATTGAGTTTTGCCTACGGAGTCCTTTAGTTATTTTTTCCATTAGTCACCCAAGAAAGTCAGTCTTATTAAGTTAGCATCACAATTTTAGACCTCAAAATGGCATAATTCAGTTTGGAATACTCAGTTTATGTATTAGACTTGGCTTTAAATGAATTTTCATTGTCTCTCAAATCAAAATAATCCTCAAATAAAAGGTTCTCAACCTTTGATGGTAGTCTGTAGTTTGAAGAACCTGCCACAGGTGAAATTATTTGTGAAAATAATTCCAAAAAGTCCCTTATAGTAATATTTCCATCAATGCCTACTCATTGACTTAAGATGATTATTTAAAGGGGACAACACTCTGTGCCCAATTTCTGATGTTTGTGTCTGAAACATTTTCACAAAATTTTATTTTTACACGTCTATTTATTGCAGAACAAACAATTATGAAATTTTAAATGTCATGACTATAAGTCATATGACTGCTTTCTCCCTAACCTTTTACTTAGAGTTTAAAATCTACTCAGAATAAGAGCTAGATTAAAGGGCATACTAAAACTGACTTTAATTGTAAAATAACATCATTCTAAGATGTAATATTTTATTTACTCTTACCCCTCATTTCAGGAAAATGGATTGTTAAACTATCATTTGTTTTTGGGAGGAATTGTTGTTTTTGACCACACAAGTTTGGAATTTGAAAAAACTAATATATTTCAATACATTGTGGGAGAGGAGTAAAAAAAAAAAACACAAACTTATAAATATTAAATTTATCGATATATAATTACGAACATTTTATCTACAGACTTAGTTAAATTAGTTAAATGTCCATGGATTATATAGGGCACTGTCTGGCCAGGGAGCCATCAAATCCATTAATATGTTCTCCTGGGCCAATTTCTTATGTGTAGATTTGGGTATTTTGAAAGGTAAATATGTGGAACATTCTGATCCCTCTTTTTAATTCTCTCTTGCTTTATTTTACTTAAATGGAGAAGTCTACAAATTTCATTTGAGGATAACCTTTTTAAATGTGCTGTGACAATTCTTTATAACTTGCTAATATGTTCTTTCATCCTCTAATCATTAAGGCTTATAAACCAACTTCCAGAACCACTTCTACTAATTCGTGGGCTCAAGAATTTTCTGACCATTTCAGGCAAGGCTTCCTCCCTACCCGCTTTGGATTTCCTATACATTTCTTATAACACCAAACATTATCAGGCAAAGTTATAAAAATATTATTGATTGGTAGGTTATTCCAGAGCAAGAAGGGATTTAGCAGTAATTTAGTCTAATCCCATATTCTGTATATGAGGAAACCAAGACCCGGAAGTAGAAGGTGACTTGCTTGAGTTCATTTAGCTTGTTGGTATCAGTAAAATGTGAAGAACTTTTCCAGTCGAAATGTCTTAGAACATACCACCCTACTCCATGGAAAGTAGAAAGAAAAATATGATCTCTGCTCCTTGATCTCTTTGTATTTAGCTGATCGAATGCTATTTATTATCTGAAGAGACCTGGAACTCATTTAGGCTGTGTTTTTTTTTTTTTTCTTTCACATTATGCAAAGATACATTTTTCTTAAGGGAATAAAAAAAGAAGTCAAGACTAAATTAGGTCAAGTTTTGAAACCACCAAGCTGAAGCTGATTGGAAACTTTTCCAAAGCAGTCGTATCCCCTCGCTATCAGCAGTGGTGGTAGCCAGGAGCAAAAGCTCCTCTCTCAAGCCCCTCTCAACACTGAAGCAACGCCAGTGAGGGGCTGGGGGGGCTGTGATGGGAGTCGCAGGCAGCCACATCGATGAGCTAAGCAGTGAATCCTTTAAGGAAACCATAGGGCTTTTCAGGATGTTCATTGTGTTCTTCCTTATTTGGAATTCTGTTTATGCTGCTAACATTAGCATACATTTTCCTTAATGAATACTTTCCAGCTGAAAGATGGTGAGAGATATACTATGTGAATTTTTTAATATTAGTTCATTAAATTAAAACAGTTCTGACTTGCAATGAGGCCTTTTCCTTTTGATGTTACGTTCAGGTTTGCAGATAATGTTCAAGACAATACATGTGTGCTCGGCAAAGATGATCTTTTTAATCA
This sequence comes from Ceratotherium simum simum, assembly GCF_057802395.1. Classification (NCBI taxonomy): domain Eukaryota; kingdom Metazoa; phylum Chordata; class Mammalia; order Perissodactyla; family Rhinocerotidae; genus Ceratotherium; species Ceratotherium simum. Next base: position 21,985,137 of record NC_141930.1, on the reverse strand, counting down.
GAGTCATTTAGTGTTAGCACTCTTGTGTGATAATTTGAGAGTTTTTCTGTCAGGTGGTATAAAAGTTAACATAAAAATGTGGCTATTTCATAATGTCGATCCATGCATTTAATTGAAACCATTTTCTTCCCTGAAACTCGGTGACCCCACTGCCGAAAAGACATATATTTTGCTTCTTATCCCATTTTTCAAAATACAAATGTTAAGTTAGGCTACTTTTCCCATTTTCTTATGAATGACTGTGGGGGGGGGGGGACGCTTTCAAAATCCCCCTATGCAAAACCAAAGGGAAAACATCACCACATTCTTGATGACTATATTTACTAAATCACTCCCAAATTAGACGCTTCGGAAACAACGTGCTGCACAAATAGCAAATACTCAATTCATGCATTGCCCGAAGGCTTTGGACTGCATTACCCTACATATCCATCCCGGGAACAACAGAATAAAATGATTCTGCAAGGTTAGAGAAATTAAAGCCACTCAGCCACTTTTCACAAGGAGTATTTGGATAACCAAGGCTCGATGCAAATATTTGTTATGAGCCATTATGACAAGCTGGGGACATTCCATGATCTTAATAGTATCTAGTCATTCACAGTTTGCTTTTTCTGTATCAAAACATGCACACAGATAATAGAAATAAATTGTTTATTTCCCATGTTACTAGGCAATTATAAATATTTCAGCAAAATGGTTATACTGTGCCAAGGTTAGAATCTAATAGAATAATTCAAGATGCTAATGCCATTGTCTAGTAAGCTAATGCCAATGTTCCCAAATAGTCCTCTTTTGATTGGCTTCTAGAGAAAAGACTTAAAACAGAATAAAGTATTCAATAGCTTTTATAAAGCTGCTAGCCCATCACTTATCACTTCTGCAGGATCTCCTTTAGTTTTTCTTCCCTGTACAGTATTCATAGGAAATCATGCTATATACTGCATAGTTATTAACAGCTGAGAACTAATTTCAATTTTAGAATTTTTAAAAACAAAAATTAAAAGTGACCAAGCTACTTGTTTATGTTACTACTTTTATTATATAATGTTTTTAGAGCACTCTGCCTAATTGTAGCTTTGCCTACAATGCAAAATCTCTGCATTGTAGGCAGAGATTTTTGGGGGTTTTTTTTCCACTTTTTCCACTATTGTTTTTCATAATTTACTTAATGGTTTGCAATAGCAAATATGTAAAGTAGAGATTTATTAACAGGTTATATAGTCTCTGAAAAATAAAAAAATGGTTACAGAATCACAGAACTAGAGTGGGCCTGAGGACTTACTAAAGCCAACCATTTCACTCTACAGGTCAAAGAAAACACGCCAGTGAAATAAAACAATTAGGCCTGAATTGAAGTAAATCTTTGGAAGTAGAGCCAAGACCAGCACCAATACACTGGTGTAGTGGTCTTTTTACCGTATTATACTTCCGCCTTTTTATTTCTGGAACTTTTTATTTCTTCAGCAAAGGGGATAAGAAGAGGCCTTCCAAGAAATCTACCTACCTTTTCCACATTCTGCCATGTCACTCACAATCCTGTATCCCTATGGAAATGCTTAACTCTTCTATGTTCCACAATCATTGCTCTCATCCTCTACCCTTCTCATGACATTTTCTTTGATGTTCTTTCCATTTTACAGAAGATAAAAAGAACTGTTAAATGCTGTGGTTCTTTTTAAGAAGTTCTGGGATACGCAAGAAGGATTTAAGATATTTCAGAACAGGAGCATTCCTTTAACTTCTAAGAGACAGAGCAGATAGAGAGGACCGGACATCCTTCTCAGCAATCACTGGAATTTACCTATGGGAAGAAAATCAGGAGTAGAGTTTCCTAGAAGACCTGGGTTATTTTATGATTAAACTTCAGTTGGCTAACTCTCTATTCATTACAAAGAATCTTGTGCCCATTTTGATAGACAGTAGTCATCAGAGATGTAGAAAAAACCAACCCTCCTCTCAGGAAGCAGGTGAAGGAAACAAAATAAATTAGAGGACCAGGCCAGTTGTCCTAAATCTTAAGTGTAAGAAAGATAGACAGAAACAAAGAGTTCACTTGTTTTAATTTAGTATTCAATGTGGCATTAATCAATAACTAACACTCACATATGTTAGTTTAGTTGGGTTTGTGTGTGTGTATGTGTGTGTGTGGCAGTAGTGAATATCTCACATGTGTATTATTGAATTTACAAAAGTTCTTAGCTCTTCCAAGAAAGTCAGAGCACTTTTTATTTCTTTCTAAAATATCATTCGAAAACATGAAGGAAGCAAATATTCCACTCATTGTGCAATCATCAAAGTGAAGAAAAATCCAGTTAGCTGATGAAGGTTGTTCAGCTCAATAATGGTAGATCCCACATGAGAATACAAACGTTCTGGAACACATCCTTTAAGGGAATGGCATCCAAAGATTTAAAATATTAATTAAAATATTCCAGACTTTGAGATTCACATTTTACATATTTTTATATGATTTATTTGTTTATTAGCATAGTACTTTTCCTGGGTATATCAGAATACATATTTTTATATCATATATTTTATATATAAACACAATTACTAACTGACATAATAAGATGCAAGACCTAAAACGCTGTCGACGTCTATTCCCTCCCCTGCCTCAAAAAAGAGACATTCTAGACTAAAGGCACAAATAGCAAAAATAGACTACTAAGGAGCATTCCAAAATTGAGCATGAAGCCCATTGTATTGAACATTTTTCTTTGGTGTGGCAAAAATATTTAAGCAGGGTTATTTCTTCATTTCCAAAGGCATACAAGGGGTGGGACACCCAATCTTTAATGTGCAATAAAATGAAATGGCAATTTTCCAAGAGCTGTGAGACTGCAGCTAATTAGCACATTAATTTATATAAATAAAATTCTCTTTGCTGTTCCCCAGTGTTCTGCCTGAGAAATGCAACAAGATTAATGAACATGACAAATCAAAGTGAAATTTACAGGCTTAAAAAAAAAGGGTATCAAAATAATCCCTTGACCTTATTCCAACATTTCTGACCCTTCTCCATCAGTACCATTTTTCTGCAGAGTCCCTAAATATGCACTTCTCATTCTGTCAGACTTCAATTCTAAAGACAAGTTCACAAAGAAGAGTACACCCATCTCTTTACTCCTGGAGTTGGACTCCTGGCTGAAAGAGTCAAGATCGCAACTCAAGAGAATGACTTTCATTTATTCTTTTTCATTTTAATGGTGAACTTCTATGCAGTGTTTACTGTGTGTCAGGCACTGTTCTAATGCTCTACATGTATTAACTCATTTATCGATTGTTCACAAATTCCTTTTTCTGGGAATTTGGGACTAAAGGACATGCTTGATGAACTAGCACCTTAGGTTCACCCCAGAATAAATCCTTCTATCTACCCCTTTTCATAAGATTAAAAGAGGAGAGAATAATTGGACACGTAAATGGAAAGATGAAATTATTACTAAAACTTGACGGGGAATAAGCCCTCATTTTCCTTTCTCTGGACACTGGAGTGGCTTTTCCATAGCTAAAATTTCAAGCAGGAATTCTTAACTCATAGATAGAACAGGTCGATTCACTAAGGAGAAGAGCAAAGAGGGGATTTTAGGCCGAAGGGTTGGCTAGGAATAAAGAGTGTGCATTGTCCAAGGTCCCCTCATTGTAAGCAGCAGGGCTATGACATGAACTCTGATGTGTCTGACTTCAAGGTTGACACTCTTTTAACTATATAACATAGAAGAAAACATTTTAAGTTTAAAAAGTAATTCCTTGAGTAGAAACAGTGTCAGGCAAAATTTATTTTCCCATCCTGCAAAACTCCAGGAGGACAGACTGATTTGGCTTTCTGTAAACTGGTTAAGAACTGAGGATTTTTTTGTTTTCAAATTGAGTGGCAGTATTGGTTTATGACCTTTATACATTTCAGTCCTAATGGGAAGATCAATGATGAACGCCAACATACAACCACTGGATTTGAAGTCAGATCCAGGGCCCCTGGTAATGCCAGCACCTGACACTGGAGAAGAACTGAGTTAGGAGTGAGCATCTGCGTAAGTGTCCATTTCTGAGCACAGTTGAGTGCTGTCGCCAGACTCCCGGAGTTACTCTGGTACCAGGCTGCATTTTCCCTACTTAATATCAACAGCTTCACCACCTCTTCTGGAATAGGCAGAGGAGGGTCCTCTTGGGAATGGCTCCATCAGATTGTAAAAGCCAAGGAGAGGCTGGCCAGGGCAGGGATTATTTTTACAGGGCTTATGAATAGGACCAGTTGCTTTGCCTAGAGGTCATTTGGGGTCATCAAATCCTGCCTTTGGTACATGGCTTCCAAATAAAGGTAAATTTTTTTCTTTTTTTTTGTGAGGAAGATCAGCCCTGAGCTAACATCAGTTGCCAATCCTCCTCTTTTTGCTGAGGAAGACTGGCCCTGGGCTAACTTCCATGCCCTACTTCCTCTACTTTATATGGGACTCCCCACAGAATGGTTTGATAAGTGGTGCATAGGTCCACGCCCAGGATCTGAACCCATGAACCCCAGGCCGTCGAAGCGAGCATGTGAACCTAACCACTATGCCACTGGGCGGCCCCAAATAAGGGTAAATCTTAATTGAAAAGGAAACTTTTACTTTTTGATCATGAGTTATGGATTTCATGGACTTTCAATTATTTTTACATTTACTTTTAAGTTTTTGTCACATATATTTTCTTAACAAAAATATAATTTGTTTTTAGTTTTTACAAATTTTTTCTTTGCATACAAAATATTTTTAAAATTATTTTTAGTTTTAACTAACTTTTGTGGTTAATTCAATTAAAAAAATGAATGTTGTCTCAAGGCCAAGTCAATATTTCAAAAGAAGTTGCAGGTTGAACGAAAAAGCAAGGACCTAATTTTCAGAAAATGTTTTATTCGATTTCTGTTTTGTCGTAATTCTGTTACTGCTAAAATAAAATTTAATGTAATAATTACTTTCAGATATGTGTGTATGTATACAGTCTTATTTTTACATAGATGCATATATATACATATACATATATATATGTATATATATATATGGCTATAACACCTTTGGCAGGATACTGCCTGCAAAACCGTAAGTAGCAACCTGGTTATAACCCATTACTAAGTGGGTTATATTTTAAGAAAAATAATAGAACAGAAAATAAGAGAATGCATTTCATATAGTGAAGATAAGTACAGTTTTGTGAGACATTTATCAGTAATGTACATGTCTGAGTGTATATTTGTGATGTATTATGTATTTCTTACTGTGAATCATGTTCATAAAAATTTAGATCTTCCAATAAGGCAGTGTGTAAAGAATATAGAAAAAAATAGAGCCTAGACTATGAAATGCATCCCTTAATTCATATGTTCAATAAATATTTATCACTAGTACAGCAGTGAACAAGACATCTGTGGCCTCATGGAACTTATAGTGGAAAATCAGAAAATAAACAAGTAAACAAAATGCATATGTGATCTAATCTCTGATGATAAATGCCATAAAGAAAAAAAAAGGAAGATGGGGTATTAGAGAATGAGATCAGGGGTAGGATCAGGGCTATTGCAATACAACTGTTAAAGGAAGCTCACTGAGGAAGTGACTTTTGATCAGGACCTGATGGTGTGAAGAAGAGCATTTCAGCCAACAGTACAACAAATGCAAAGTCCCTGAGGTAGGAACAAGACTAGTACTGCAAGAAAGTCAAGATGAGTGGACTGGAATGCCTAAGGTGGGAAGGGATTGAAATCACACACACACACACACACACACACACTTGCACGCACACACAGAGGCAGTACCCAATCATGAGGGACCTTGTCAGCTATATAGAGAACTCTGGATTTCACCCTAAGTATGATGGTGAAGCTGCATGGAGAATTATGGCACAATTTCCATTTCTAAAAGAGCTCTCTGGTGCCATGTGGAGAATAGATTATTGTGAAAACGTTAGAGTTAAAAAAGAAAAAGAGAGAGAAACTAGTATGAAGCCAATAGAAGTACAGGAAAAACAAGATGACAATGGCGTGGTATTCGACGGCATTGAAGGAAGGATGAGAAATGGTTAGAGTCGAAACACACTTTGCCCAACAGGACTTGCTCATAGAATAAGTAATAAGTATGAAGAAAAGAGATAAATCAAGGATGATTTTTTTGATTTTTGGTCTTAACAATTCTGTGAATGGTGGTGAGTTATCTTACTGATATGTAGAAGGCTTGAGGAGGAGAGGGTTGGGAGTGGGTGATTAGGTAATTAGGCATTTCTGCTTTTATCTCCCATTACTATATTACCATTATTATAGCATTCTAATAAGCATTGATTAAGGAATTGCTAGGTTCCAGACCCTGTGCTAAGAGCTAGGAATATAAAGTCAAAATGAAACCATTGTTTATGCAAAGAAAACAAAAACAAAACAAAACTGGATATTGTAGTATGGTATAATTTGTACTATGAATAGTGCATGAAGAGGATATTTGGGCAGCAGAGAGTAAGCAATCTATATTAGTTTGAGGGATTATCAAGTATTTCCAATAAAGATGAAACCGAAGCTGTGTTGCAAAAGATGAGCTGAAATTAACAAAAATGACAACTGGTAGGAGAAATGGAGAGATACTCAAGACATTTAGAACATGGTCAAATGCATAGAGAAATAAAGCAGATTTGTTTGGGAAACTAGAATTTCATTGGGTGAAGCGTCTAGGTTGGATATTGGTAAATGATGTAGCAAAAATGCTAGGCAGGGACAAGATCATGAAGAATCTTGTCTAGTGAACTAGAAGTTTGATTTTTACTGAAATCTATTAAAAAAATTAACAGAATTTAAATCAGGGGGAATAATATGATTAAATAAATTAGAGACGGAACAGGCCAAAGGTGGAAAATATAGTAAGGATGCTTTTGCAGTAATCAAGAATAGAAATAGTGAGATCCTAAAACAAGGCTCTCATAGCAGGGATTGGAAAAATGGAGATGAAATTTCCATTCTGTTAAGGAAAGTAAGCAATGTAAGATGTGTGTTCTATGAGAGAAGTAGATGACAGCAATCAGTGGGCATCAAGACTGTAAGCATATTACACTTTAGATTCATCTTATGCTTGGTCAGAAAATATTTCAAGAGATCCAATCACAACACTTAACCAGACTGCTTGCCTTGCTCCAGACTCCTCTAACTTAGATTATTCCTGAGTCCCCAACACTTTACACTTTGGGATCCTAGGCTAGGACCTAATTTCTGCCACAATAAACTCCCTGATCTTCATCTTTCCTTTGACCTATACACTTTCTGTTGCTCCATTGCAAGCAGCATGTGGTAAAGTCAAGAGCAGTGGCAGAGGAAAGAATAGTGGTATAGATCTCATACCTGGTACAGGATTAGCCACTAAGCAGCTATTTGACCTTCAAGAAGTTTCAGGGGCCGGCCCCGTGGCTTGGTGGTTAAGTGAGCGCGCTCCACTGCTGGCGACCCGGGTTCGGATCCCGGGCTCGCACCGACGCGCTGCTTCTCCGGCCATGCTGAGGCCGCGTCCCACATACAGCAACTAGAAGGATGTGCAGCTATGACACACAACTATCTACTGGGGCTTTGGGGGGAAAAAATAAATAAATAAAATCTTTAAAAAAAAAAAAAAAAAAAAAAAAAGAAGTTTCAAGTTTTCCAGACTATAAGAGTTTTCATCACAGCGCTATTTGTCATTGTGAGAAATTAGACACATTCAAAATGAATAATATATGATGGATTAAATAAAAATTTCTTAAAATCATAAAATATAATACTGCACTAAAAGTCATGCTTTTAAAATATTTAATAATATAGACAATGTGCATGATATAGTCTAACATAAATAGAAAGTGGCTTATAAAATTGCACATTTTTAGACTATTAATTAATAGATATATATTACAGAAAAAAGTTGAAAAGATATGATATTAATGCTCTTATCTATGATGAGTGACTATGGGTAATTTTTATTTTCCCCTTTGTGATTTTTCTGTATTTTTTTTATATTTTTTGTAACAAAAAATAGGTTAATTTTATTATCAACAAAAAAGTAATTAAAGTAATCTATGGTTTTTATTACCCCCAAGAAAAATTTCAAATACATGTAGATCTGATTAGGGTATATTCAGCTGTAAGTACTAGAAAACTCAATTAAAGTTGTCTTAAAGGACTTCCTCTTCCACTTAGGATAAAGACAGTTGCAGGATAATGTTGTTTCCATTCTAACAGTGAAAATAACTCAGGTAACCTATAAAATCATAACTTTTTTTTAATCTTCATAGACTTGAGGATGCAAAGAAACCTAAATAACTGAACTCTAGAGTTACAAGCTCTTCCTAGGAGGAAAGAGACTCACAACCACGTTCATTCTTGGAGGAGCAGTCAGAGGAGAAGGACAGGGATAAGAAAAAAATCACTGAAATTTTTAGGAATTTTAAAGGCCAATGTGTACAGGCATGACAGTATAGAATCCAGTGGGCAGTAGCCACATACAGAACCTGTACCCACCCCACAATTCTTTCCCATAGGCCTTACTTAAGTACTCACATTGAAGACTGAGTAGACCCAAGGGCCTGAGGAAGGTTGAGGGCAGGGTAGGCAATCCCATTCCCCACAGAGTATGAATCAATGGCTGCCTAAGGCTGGGGGAGGACAGAAGAGCTGAGAGAGACTACCTCCTGATGGCCAGGCATGTAGGGCTGGCCAAAGTGGGGGGCAGGGCCAGAGAACTGAGAAAAACCTTTCAAAGGCTCTCCAGGCCTTCACCAAATCTACCCCTTCAGCTTTCCAAAACTGGGCATATGGCAGCAGGGTGGAAAAAAGTCTCTTAAGGCTAAGAAACCTAGGGTTAACACTGGAGAGCAGAAAATACCACAGCAACCCAACCGGCTGGCACCTTGCTGTGAACATGATGAGATCTCCCATGGCTTGAAAACTGGTAGTGTGCTACAAAGCACAAGTGAGGTATTTAGACTCTTTTGTGTACTCAGATGTCCAGCCCTGCTGAAGGAAACTCCTGATCTCAAATCATTTGAGCCAGTGGTGAACTGAATCAAACTAAAGCAACAATAGTCTCAGCTCATCTACAGATGAGCCTCCCCACTCGAGTGGTCTGAGAGAAAAATGGGGCTTCTCTCTTCGGAATTTTACTGTTATTTACTTCAGTCTCTACTGTTCTTTTAGACACAATTCCTTGCATACAATAAAAAAATTATGACACATACAAAAAATTATGACCCATCATCAATAGAATGATGAGTAGCCTCAGAAATGGAATAGATAATTCGAATTATCAGACAAAGATTTTAAAATAATTATGATGAACGTGTTAAAGGAAATTAGAAAAAGTAGACCATATAAATAAAGAGAGAAGAAATTTATCAGAGCCATGGAAATCATTTTTAAAAAGAGCCAAATGAAAAAAGTAGAAATGAAAACCCTGATAATAAGAAATGAAGATTCATTTGATGGGTTATTGGGAGATTATGCAGAATAGAAAGAATCAGTGAACTTGAAGACAAGTCAACAGAAATAATCCAAATTGAAACATAAAGAGGCAAAAATAACAGAGCATCTGAGATATGTCAGACAATAGCAAATAGTGTAATATATGAATAATTGGTGTCACAGAAGAAGAGTAGAGAAAATGGGCTAGAAAGAATATTAGAAGAGATACTAGCCAAGAATTTGCTAAAGTTAGTGAAATACATCCAGCACAACCCACAATAAATATATCCACCTATGAACCTGAGTAGGATAAATACCAAGAATACCACATCTAGGCACATTATAATGAAACTGCTGAAAGCCAACAATTAAAAAAATTAACATATACAGAAAAGAAAATTTATTTTCACATATCATAAGAAGTCTGGCAATGGGATAGTTCCAGAATTGACTAGTTAAGCATCTTACCCATGACAAGAACCCAGATTCTTTCCATCTTTCCTCTGTGCCATATTTAGCAAATAGTCTGCTCTCCTTGTGATCAAAGATGCTTACAGGAGCACCAGGAAACACATCATTGCACGTATCCAAATACCAGAAGGGAGAGAGAGGACCTCTTTCTTATATCCCTTCTTAAGAGTAATAAAATCTTCCCAGAAACTTCCTGGAAGACTAGCTCTTCCTGTTAGAATTGTAGCACATGCTCATTCCTAAACTAATCACCAATAAAGAAGAAATGATTGACTGGCTTAGGCTAATTAGTATTCATCTTGAAGCCTTTCCTGAAGTATGTGGCCTTTCATAGCTTCACCAAACCAGGACTTCTTTTAGTGGAGAAGTAAAAGCAGAGTATGGTTGTTGGATAGAAAACCAGAAGTGTTGGCATTTATTAAAATGAAAATTTACAGACACAGTATGAAAAAATTTCATATTCAACCAAACAAGTGAACATAAATCTTAAATCTTAAAATTGTATTACCAATAATTTCACTATATCTTTGAGTACAGTCATGCATTGCTTAATGATAGGGTTATGTTCTGAGAAATGCACCATTAGGTGATTTTGTCATCGTGTGAACATCATAAAGTGTCTCAGAGATGAATAAAATTTGCCACCCCGAAATGTGTCTCTATAATATGAAGATTATTTTAGGCTGATTATTTTTAAAAAACAAAAGACTCAGAAAGTTTTTCTTATTACCTCTCCTTTGACTGCCTAAGAGAATTCAGATTAAAAAAAAAAAAAAAAACCTGTCTCAGGAAGTGAGCTATAACCTTAGCATAACACAAATTAGGTGGCAGACAGGAAGGAACCTAGAAAAGCCTGGTGGACTCCCTTTTGTGTTCTTCTGTTTCTGTCTGGCTAAACAAACACTTGTTTTACAAATGTTGGCTCCTTTTCACCTACCTGTGAATTGCCTTTCTTCCCTTTGAAGTCCCTGACTCGGCCTACCCCATCATTTTCAATTGTCTTTAGCGGAGGATGGTGTTGAAGGTGAGGGCTTCAGACATTTTGGCAAGTTACTCGGTTTTCCTGGGTTTCTTTCTTATATATATGTTATTAAACTTTTTTTTGTTTTTCTCCTATTAATCTGTCTCACATCAATTTAATTTTTAGACCAGCCCGAAGAACCCAGAAGGGTAGAGGAAAATCTCTTCCTCCTCTACAGGACTTACACAAACCCAGATGGTACAGCCTATTCCCCCCTCAGGCTATGTGGTACTAACCTTATGAGACCACTGTCATATATGCAGTCTATTGTTGACCAAAATATAGTTATGTGGTCCATGACTGTAGTTCATACCACTGTTTTATTGTTCTTATATTCTTACATTTCATTCTACAAGCTCTACTGGGTGGTGAGGTACTGAAAAGGCATTTTTTCTGTTCTCAGTTTGCTTTACAATAGGGGAAAATAGAACTAAAACCAATGAGTTCCATGGAAAGACATGATAGCAGAGCTTCAGATCTGACTTTGGCTCCTTCACTTACTAACTATAGTACCTTGAACAAGTTACCTAATCTCTCTAAGCCTTAGGGTCTGGGTCATTAAAAGGAGCTAATATATATCATCTTCATATAACGGTGGTAAATTTTAAATGGATAATCCATGAAGTGCTTAACAAAAATGTCAACAAACATTAGCTATCATCATTGTTATTTATTAATGTGTTTACAGAGTTTAGTAGGTGTGCATAAGAAACAATGATTGAGAAAGTCAACAAAGAAATGGTAAAGCTTGAATATATCTGGATACATGAGCTGTTCACTTATTGTAGAAAGGACTGGAATAGCAGTAAAAAGCATTTCTGAAAGAACGACCAGGATGAGAAAAGATACAGAGGCATGAAAAATGAAGGGGTAGGGATCCTGGAAAAGCAAACAAACCTGAGTGTAGGCTTTACAAGTGGAGTGTAGGGATGGGACATGAAAGAACTTCTGCGTGAAGCACGAAGCCTCACTCATGACATGTTTAAGGTGTCAGACTCTATTCTTTAGGTAATAGGGAATCATTAAAGAAGTTTTAAAAAAATATATAGTAATAACAGATGCCATTTCCACAGATCATTAAAGCAACAATGAGTTCAGATGGACACTGAGAAAGAGAGACCAGAGAGATACAGAGTCTGTGCCAAAAAGACACAAGGACGTAGAAGACTTGCAATAATCCACTTGAGAAATCATGAAGGTCCAAACCAAGGCCATTAGGAAAGGCTGGCAGAGAGAGAGCAGGTGTGGGACATGTTATGGAAAAGCTTAATTATTAGGAGAAAAGTCAATTTGAACACTATAAAGTTTGAAGTTTATGATTCAAAAATTGAAAGGCTATTGAATGACTTTCAAATACAGTCAGTAACACAAAGAATAGTAGTAAAATGTTGTAAAGTAGACATTCTGCAAAATGTTTGGATTATTAGAATGAACATTTGAAAAATTGTTATTTGTAGCCAGTAGCTACTATTAAGCTACTTAAAACCAGCCTGAATGTTTAAGCAAGATAAATAGTTCTTTCTAAGAGAACAGAACAATTTTGTTTACTTTATTAACTTAATTAAGAAGTCTTCTTCTTTTTTAAAACAAGTATTAGTTAAAGCTCAATCCATTCCTTACCGAACTGTTATAAATTATAAATTAGCAGATGATTGTGAAGTAATGAGATTTAAAAATATCTAGTCTTAATATATATTGCTTAAATTTAAATTTCTCTCTTATTTGTTTTTCTTTGGAGAGAGAATAAAACTGCTTTAACTTTATACTTAGGATGTGCTTTTAATGGAGAGCACACATAAGGGTCTTCTGGATTCTTCACTTAAATTATAAATGAATTAACATTTCCTCTTGGACAAAATCTCTTTCCCCATTAATCCTAGTGTTTTGACAAAACCATGAATCCCTCTTTCAAGTCTTTTCCAATCATTTTAGAGCAGTCTGTCAGGGTTATCCATTAATCCTCACTCTATACGAAGCAAAGTAGTCATAGGCTTTATTCCCATTTCATGGATAATTTATTTATTTAGGCAAAATTCTCTAATACATAATTCCATTCAAAAGCAATTTTCATACAAAACTTATTACATGTATTCTTGGCTGTCAGTTATAAAAATGGAAAACTTTTCTGCTTTCTATGCGCTTTTGCAACTCAGTTAAAACCACTTGAGGCTATAACTTGAAATTTAGTATATTGTTGGTGATTTAGTTACATTTCTCAAGTACTGAGCAATCCCATATTAGAATTTTTATAATATTGTAATACTCAATCTGCTTTATTAAAGAATTATATTTTAGTGGCCATTTTGACTTTAAGATTCTAAGGAGTATAAAAGGCAGTGTGGACCAGTTAGAAAGATGTTTAAATCAGTAGCCGGGCTCTAGTCTCAGCTCTGCCACTAGTTGCACTTCTCTGGACTGTTCTATGAGAGCTTTCTATAACCACTTGCACATCTCTCATGAGGATCATGGTCCCTGGATCTGCTTCATTCAAAGGATGCTGTGTGAATGAATACAATAATTTGTCTGAAGAATGAATGAAAGAAAAACACTTCTTATTTTATAACCATGATGCAGAGGACCTTCTGTAGATCCTCTACCAGTTTTTAATAATACTCTACTTTTTACAATACCTTACAGTTCTAATTCTTTAAATTAACTGGTTTCCGATCCTTGCAAAATGCTCTAGGTAGCAACAGAATTTCTTTCAGCTGCTGCAATTTCCTCTTTAGTTTGTGTTCACCTACAGCAAAGCTAATGCTATCCATTCAAGGTGAAGTAATTAAATGTGTCTGCTAGATACCTGGGTCTAAGACACAAATAAACTCCAAGCAACTTCCCTCAGCCAATTGCAGTTTTTCAGAATGCCTCCTCAACTCTCCACCAGAAAGGCCACACTACTACTCAAAAACATTTATAAAATAACACCATAATAAATGATTTGTAGGTGGGATTATCTGTGCTAATTTAAATGTCGTTATAACAGCCAAATCAAAATAAGAACAACCTACAAGATGAATATAGATATATAAATTTACATAGTTTACAGATAGTAAATTAACATTGGCGCTTTGGTAGAAGCTCTTAGATATTTCAAGATTCTGATCTTTACGTATTATCTGAAATTCCAATTAGGCCTGTACCCTTGGTACTATATACCCTTGGCTACTTACTGCCAAGGCTGCAACATTAGCCCAGTGTCTGTATGCTAGAACTCATATTAAAAGCTTGAAACTTCAGTTATTACCCAGGCTACAAACCCACGCACATCTTTATTTGAAGAACACTAACAGCTTATTAACTTACAGTCTGCTTTTCTTTCATCTGTGAATACTGCATCTTCCTTCATTCAGGCTGGACCCCAGGAGCCTGGCACGTTATTTATACAACAGTGTAGATTCTCATTTGGCCAATGCAAAGCTGCCCTTGGAATCCACATCTCTGGCCACAGTTGTGTTTATCCATGGTATCCAGTTCCAGTTATCTTTTTTGTGCCATTTTGGACTGGGATCTGTTTGTTTCATCTACTAAGTTTCCCAGTGTAGAATGGTGAACAGGACCATGAGGATGTGGCATAATGTGGCAAGACTCAGCCTCATTCCTAGCCCTATGGCACTTAATTACTGCACTTTACTTGCCAACTATTTCTTGGCATCTGATTTAATTTGGGGACTTGCCTAAGCATTTAATTGAACTTGGAGAATGCCTTTCAAATATTTATACCCACTTTCTCTTTCTCCTCCTGCCACATCATCAATGATTCTGCACTACATTTTAGATCAAATCCACTTTCAGTTTTTCCAAAATGCCTGCCTTTCCTCTTTTTCTATTAAGTATATTGTCTCACGCCCCAAATCCTAATAAAATTTAATTTTTTAAAAAAATATAGTTTACCCTTGTTTTCTTCTAAACTTCTTTCTGCCTCATTATAGCAGAAGAATTTGACGTTTTCTCCGTCCATAAAGTTTTATCTAACTTCATTTTATCCAACTTGTATCTCACCCCTCTGATAAGTTTCTTGTATAAAAATATGCAGCACAAAGGAGGGAAGAACAATGGATTCCTTGCACTTGTCACAGCCACGTAAGCTTCAGAATCTTTGTCTCCAGCCACAACACTACTCACTCAGTTCTCCCACTCCCTAGGTCACATTTAAATTGCTCTTGAATTTCATCAACATCTACAATTTCGTAACTAATCTTACTTCTTTCCTCAATGTGTCAGTGTTCTGTTGCTTTTATGTCCCTCTACAACAAACTTCGGCCTCAGAGGTCATCATTTTACCTTGCCTTTTGTTGGCACCTTAGAGTCCACATCAGTCTGTCCTTCTATAACTACCACCGTTTAAATTATAGCACTGGAACAATCCAATCATATCCCTTCCTCACTCTGATACGTATATAACAATACTGTACGGGAAAGTACAAATCAGGATATATAGATACGGTTTCCGACCCCCTTTGGATTGCAATGCTGTTCCTCTATATTTTTTTCCATTCTTTATCTTTTATCTTTTACCTCTCTCATTGCTCCCACTTACCTTTTCCAGTCATTGTTCAAACTCTGCAAACCACAAAAACAATACTTTCAATCATACTTTCAGGTGGAGATTTTCCCTACTGACATCAAAATCCTTATGTTAGCAATTGATAAATAACGGTTTTATTCACAACACTTGTAGTATTTTAAAAAGTGTGGTACCAGCACAAACATTAAAAAACCAAATGAATATAATGGACAATATAGAAATAAATTCAATATGTTGTAAGAAAATATTCAAATTAGTGGAAAAATAGGTTATTAAATAATGATATTGGAACAAACGGTTAGCCATTTGGAAAAAAAATAATAAGACAAACAAAAAACAAGCAAACAAAATGAAAAACCAAGATAACATAATGATATAATTTCATCATTATTTATAATAATGAAAAATTAAAAACAATCTATATTTCATCCATATGGGACCAATTAATTAAATTACAGTATATGCCTATTATAAAATACTATAGAAATATTCAAGGTAAAGTTGTAGTATATAATGACATGGAAAGATAGCCACAACATATTGTCAGTGAAACAAAAAGAGGGTACAGTACAGTATATAATATTAGATCAGTGTATGTATGTGTTTATGTAGATGTGTGGATTGAGATTGTATACAATATATGTGAGTTTCTTTTAACAGGAGGGCTGAAAGAACCTGGATTGTTGAGTTATCTCGCCCTCTACTTTTAACGTATTTTATGTGATAGGCGCTATTCTGGGCAATTGAAAATACTGTTTTCCTCATTTTATAGGCTGCAGCAGTCTTGGAGTGTGAGCAACTTGCTCTGAATATGTGGGTAGGGCAATGATGAAGCCAGAACCCAGGAATCTTACTCTCAGTGCAGTGTTTGACCAACCATGGCAAAGAAGGAAAATAATTGAAATTAATCTACTAGTGTAGATACTATAAGGAATCTTTTTTACTTTCTCTTTTTTTTTTTTTTCTTTTTCTTTCTCACTGTAAAGAAAAGCTGATAGTGAAGTACTATGACTGGTACCAAATGAAGTATGTTCCACTGATTTATCTGCAGCCTTGCCAAGGAGCTAAAACTACTAGTGAGCTTCCCAGGATGGCATCTGTTGTTTTAACGTAGGTGCACTAGATTGAATTGAGCGTAGCCTAAGACATATGTATGAACCAGGTAACATCTACCTTGGCTGTTTGAGAACAGCTATTGAAAAAGATCTTTTGTTCCCCAGCTTGTGATTCAATTCCACGAATCTCATCTCAGTCCCCTGTGCCCCAAAGATAAGCTTGATTCACGCAAGGATCTAGGTAGAGTGAGGAGAGATATAGGGAGTGCGGGATGGTTACTGCTCACTTCCAAAGTGGAGAGGAAAACAGGATCACTCACTTGTCCTTATCCAGATGACTCTTCTCATTTAGGAAAGAGGTGGCTTACAGAAAAGTTTTAGTTCACAGTCAGAATCCTCATTAAAAGAAGTAGGGAATTCATACAAAATCTAGAACTACTGAATTGAAGCCAAATACTACAGGTGTCACAATTATAAGAGTCAAAATAAATCTGAAATGGCAAAGGGAGAAGGAATTGAATATTTATTAAAAACTCACTGTGTTTAATGCAACCAGGTGATTTATATACATTATCTGACATTTTAATCCTTACAGCAGAGTTCACCTGACCAAAAACCTGTGCAGGTAAGAAGCCAGCTTGAAATATCTGAGAACAAAAAGTACAAAACACAAAACTACCTCATTATATTTCAACACTTTGCTTCTCAAGTGATGTATAGAAAATCTCTGGCAAAAATGAAGTATCTAGGTCAAGCTTCTCATCCCCATGACGTTTCATTCTAAGTAACGACACTGATTCTCCCATTTCTGATAAAAGTCTCTGTGTTTGCTACCCTTCTTCAACTAAAGTGGTGTACAGTTTCAAAGTAAAGTTGATAAATGGCACTTTTATATTACAATTTAGGTAAATAGTGAAAGTAAGAAAAAGGTAAATGCAGCAGTGCCATTGCACATCAATTTTTCAAGCATATAAGTTCTGCCATGTTCTTTTGTAGACCGTGTGATAGCTTACTTTTTAGAAGCTGATATTTGGAATAAAAGTACATGATAGGTGAAGTATAAAAAAATATATAGCCAGGAGTCGAAGTTGAAGTCACCATTGCAGATGCTTAGATAAACTATTTTAATAAATTGATTATCAGTTTTTTAAAAAAATACACAAGGATCCCCAAAGCCTAGTCTTTCTTCAGATTTGACAACTGATTTTAAGGTGCATATTAGAAAACAATTCTATTGGTTATAGACACTTGGATTAGTAGATTTAAATCTTTCAAATGAAACATCAAATGGGTGTTTAAAATATTTAATATTTTATTTAATTATTTAATTTAATTTTTAACTTTATTTAAAATACTTAATATTTTAAATATTAAAAATATGTTTTGAACATCTAGTATGGAATTTTCCTTAAAAGAAACAGAACATGATGGACATTCATAATAAAGATAAATTCCTAAAATTGCAATATATACACACACACACACACACACACATATACACACACATATATATACATATATTTTTTTTTGTTATTGATCTATCAGTTTAGCAGTTCCCTAAGTTCCTTATTTCTATCTTTTTTCTTTTATTTAGTGTGGGATCATCTATAGCCTGCACTAACTGTATATAATGAAATTTGAATACATTTCTTTCTGCACTGTTAACTTGGGTCATTTCTTTTAAGAAATTGAGGGACAACGTATGCTTGTCTAAGCATGTTATGCAAATTCCTGGCATAAAAGAATTTTTAACATGGAGGTAGTGTAAAACGTGTCATAGTGACAATTCTTACATTCAGTATTCATTTATCCCGACAATTACCCTGGTTATAACGCCTTTCTACATGTAGCCATTTTATATGCATGTTAAAAAATGAGGCATGCGCATGTACCTGCAAGATATTGGAATTATATCCTGAACACTTTATCTGTGAGTTGGGGCTTGGATTCTGTAATTCTCCTCTGTTTATAAAATCGCCTAAATGACCTCCCCCAGCAAGGTGAGTTTGTCTATTCAGATTGTTTGAAGCAGAACTATGTTAACATGGAAAGAATCCTCTCTGCTCATTTTAGACTCAGTCACATGGTCAGAGGCTGGAATTTACACCAGACATTGCCAGAAAGCTTCTGGTAGCCACATTATTGCTTTCCGCAAAAGACAACTGCACATTGCGTATGTTCTAGCTGCCTCTGCAATGCTATGCTGCTCATGACACACAATCCCCATTTTTAAAATGTACTTTACTAAACAAGTTTTATGTTATAAAGCAGAAAAATATGAATACCATCTATGCAATCTGCTATTCTACGTTGTCAGATATGTCTTTTAAAAGAAAAACTCTATGACAATCAATCATGTGATGTAGTAAGGTCTCTTTTTTTTAAGAAAAGAATACCATATTTCATCTATCAAAGAGGCAATATAAAAATGCTACTAAAATATCAGTATGACTTTTTAGTCATTTGCAAGTGCAGTGTCCCACATTTGCTGGAATAAGCTCTCAGAATCCAGCTTGTCAATTTGAACCATTGTGTGGGAACGGGACAGATGGGCAGCTGTTTTTTCAATACCAGATTTTTTCCTTTACTTTAAATAATGTTGAAAATGGTTTTTTTTATTGTGAAAAAAATAAACATAGGCTTTTTTTAAATAAAAAAATAAAATGGTAGATATTGAACTATAATGAAAGAAAGGTAGTTCTTATTACACGGATTAAAAATCTCTAGCTCATTTTAACTGAACACAATAGATTTTACTGGCTGTACTGTGCTGATACCAATCATTATTTACACCATAATTGATATGACCAACTGTCTTTTCAGTTTCATAGGAATAGACAAAAATACTGATTAATTCAAATTTGAATAATCAACTGGGCATCATTATTTCTGTTAATGTTTATGGATTTTCCACATTTTGATCCCAAACATAAACTCTTTGCTTAGCTATACATTGCAATATGAATTAATCCAAACTTAAACTATTTTTAAAAGGTTTTTGTTATATAAAAAACATGGTAAGAATGCCTTTATTTTTAAATCAGCATTTCTTTCTTCTATCTTAATTACTTTCCCATATTATGAAAGAGTAAAGATTTAACTAATGCCCTAACTAAATTGGCCAAAGATTATAAATAATGACTTTTCAGTATACACAAATCTTCTGTAATTAGAAAGGGAGGCAAATAATCTGTAATGAACAAGCTGTGTTTAATGTGTAAGTACTGAATTTTGAACACAGATGACTCTATACTAGTGCTCAAGTGAAAAAAAATTACATTTATATCCTTTCCTGGGCAGAAACCCCGTATTCTGGGAAAGTAAAACACTCAACTCAGAAAAGTACCAACAAAAAAAATAGAATTTTAATTAGTTGAAAACCAAAATGCCTTTAATAGAAAGATTTTAAATAGCAAAATGGTCACTATCCCATTATACTACTGGACATTATTTCAGATAATATAGCTGACCAGAAACTATTTCTGTATCCTACTCAGAAATTTGAATTTTTTTTACCCTCAATTAAGTAAAAATTGTTTCTTTGGTCAGTTCATATTATGCAGCAATGCTGACATGTGATAGTTTTATGTAGGAAATATAGTTCTATTGAATGCTTTTAATGGATTGAATCTGTTAATACAACAGTGGTTGATTAAAGAAACGATTTTAATATCTTAACTTTAAACAGACCATAATGCTTTATAACTCTAAATTGTTAGACCTCATTTTTAATTTCTTTAAAACTGATAAGCCTCCCTACCCTTCCCCAATTTCAAATTTAATTAAATCCACAACACAACTACATTGAAGAGAAAGTCCAGTTTTATTTACAACATAACAATAGCAATAACAATGAATAAATAGCACTAAACCCACATCAGTCTTAACCACAAAATATTACTCTTGCCTCTTTAATGAGTAGCTTTTTTTTCTATCCAGCCAGGAATAACATTCAATTTTGTATGAAAATAACTACTGCAATAGAACTCACAAATGAACAAATATATTTTTGGAAGTAAATCAGGCCATTTAACATCACAATCATCACTGTTAAATTTTTTTTCATAAACTGAGGATTCCTCCATCTTAATTCACAGTATCAGCAGTGCTTAAATTTTATGCTTTTTAGATACTATAAAAATTATCTACATATTAAGCTTAGGTTGGGCAATGAGGAAATTAAGGTACAGATAACAAAAAGCAAGGGCATCGAGAGGTTAAGGGGGCAAGATCAGAGAAAGAAAAGTGGTGGAAGCAGGGTTTTCAAGTAGTTCCTTTTCTCCTAGGTTATATTCAGAAGGAGGCCTGCCTCAGGCAGTGTCAAAAGAGGAATTTGCCGGAAGCAGCTAGCCTGGAGGAGAGCCCCACCACTTTATTAACCAAGCCTGGACTATGGTTGCCTCAGAGTAACATCTCAGAGTCTGAGAGCTTCCAGAGTCTCCGGATCAGGTGTGCACTGGCCACAAAATCACACTCATTCTTGCAGAGTCAAACACATGTATTGGATATTTGGGAATCAGAGCTCCAGAATTTCTAAGAGAGGGCTCCACAAAAGTTGATAGGCAAGCCATAAGATCAGTTTAATATTAGTAACTTCAAACTGTGTTCTCCCCATAGTGAATTTTCAAATCATTTCCTAAGAGTACTGGTCATTAGTTCACTTTGTTTACTTTTGTGTGTGTGTGTGTGAGGAAGATCAGCCCTGGGCTAACATCTGCCAATCCTCCTCTTTTTTTTGCTGAGGAAGATTGGCCCTGAGCTAACATCTGTGCCCATCTTCCTCCACTTTATATGGGACGCCGCCACAGCATGGCTTGACAAGCGGTGCGTTGGTGCGCGCCCGGGATCCGACAGGTGAACCCCGGCCGTGGCAGCGGAGCGCGTGCACTTAACGGCTTGCGCCACTGGGCCGGCCCTTCACCGTGTTAATTTAACCTAACAATTCTTTTCCTGTGATTCCTCTTAAGTCACATGCACACTAGATTTCTGCTCACAAAATAAACCTTGACCTCCTTTGTTTTAGATGGGATCCATTCTTCCCAAGAGACCAAATGCCTATACCAGTACTCACCCTTTCTACTTGAGATTTTTCCTTTAATTGCTTCATTCCCCTTGAAATATGTTTGACTCTCCTAAATTTTGAAAATTCTTCCTCTTTGAAACTATACTATTTCATTTTAATTACCTTCTTATCATTCAACATTGTTTTCAGCTAAGCTCCTCAAACAAAACCTACTTCTAGACCCCACTGCTCTCACCAGCCATCCCTTACTTCCTTAAACCCCTATAATCTGATTTATGGATCCATCAATGCCTTGAAACTGCTCAATTAAATAATTTTCCTGATAGAATTGAGTTTCCTAATCCTGATCCTCTTCAAATTCTCCACTATACTTCACATAGCTTATCTCCTCATTTTTAGTTTTCATTATATTATCTGTAATTTTTTTCTCTGTATCTCTCACTAACTGGGCTGATTCTTGTCTATAACCCCCAGTTTAGTGATTATCTTTTTGTCTATCTGACAGCTTTCCTCTATACTTATAGATTTTATAGATTCAATTTTTTTTATTATCTATTGTATACTGACAACTCAAAAATTCTTATCTCCTGGACACCTTACCTCCTACTTTCCCTCCTGTCCCATTCCCCCAAATTTACTATAAGCCCCTTAGTCATTCTTTCAAAAAAAGAACTGTTCACGTGTCTACCTATATGCCAGGCATTCTTATAGGCACTAAAGATAGAGTAATGATAAAAAGGTCAAAAATACCTGCCCTCATGGGATATTCATGTCATTGAAGAAGATAGATAATAAACATGATAAAGAAGTAACATATTAATATCATGGAAAATGAGTGCTAAAGAGAAAACATAAAGCAAAGAAGGGGTATGTGAAATATCAGGAGTGGGCTCCAAATTTTAAATGGGTTATTGAGTTTAGACTGCAGGGATAAATGCAGAAGCTAAGACACCGATTAAAAGCACTGCAATAATCCAGAGGGTAGATAATAGTAGCGTGGAGAAGAATTGTGGCAGCTGGAGTGAAGAGACATAGGTTTGAATTTTGGATCTATTTTGAAGATAGAGTAGACATAATTTGTTGATGGACCAGATTTGAAGGGAATGAATCAAGATTGATATCAAAGCTCTTGACCCAAGTAACTGGAAGTATGTAGCCACCATTACACAATATAGGTAAGTGAACAGAAGATGCACACCAGTAGCTGAGTTTTAAACACTTTAAGTTGGAGTTGTCTGACACATAGACAAATGTATGTTGAAAAGGCAGCTGGATATAGAGATCTGAAGTTAAGAGCAAGACATTAGCTTCAGAAAAATATAAATTTTGGTCATAAACATAGAAATGGGTATTTAAAACCATGA
The DNA here is from genome assembly GCF_057802395.1 of Ceratotherium simum simum. Lineage (NCBI taxonomy): Eukaryota > Metazoa > Chordata > Mammalia > Perissodactyla > Rhinocerotidae > Ceratotherium > Ceratotherium simum. The sequence goes on along the minus strand of NC_141930.1, from coordinate 21,962,239 downwards.
GAGGAGAATTACATCACCTTGGGAGTAAATACAGGTAGAAAATAAAAAAAAGATCTAAGGATTAGAGTTCAGGGAAATAAAGAGGAACTGGCAAAGTGACTGAGAAGTAGCCAGAAATGTCAGAGAAATGATGGACATCAAGAGAAGAAAGTGATTCTAGGAGATAGGTATCAATTGTGGTCGATACAACAGACAGTGCAAATAATATGAGAGCTGGCAACTGAAATTAGCAATATGAATATCTTTGGTGACCTTGAGAAAATCAATTCCAATGGAATGTGAGGAATCTGATCACAATAAATACAAGAGAGAAAGCAAGGAAAGAAATTGTTGACAGTGGTGGAGAACTTCCTCAAGGAGTTTTGCTATAAAGGATAGAAAGACATGGCGACGTAGCTCTAGAACAAAGTGGTATCAAGTGAGGGTTTTTATGATGACTAAATTAATAGCATGCTTGTGTGCTAATTGAATGATTGTGTAGAGAGAGGAAAAATTCATGATACTTTTGGAAGTATGAAGAAATGCAGAGCAGGCAAGAATGGGTGAGATTTGTGCACAGACGGAGACACGGTCTGGCTAGAAGTATGAACAAACATGGTAACAGAGAGACTGTGGAATATAAGAGCACAGATATTGGTAGCTGGGTGAAGCATTAATGGGAACTTGTACAAGTCCTCTTCAGAGTGCTTCACTTTTTTCAGTAAAAGGGGAAACCAAGGCATCATCTGGGAGTGATGATGAAGAAGATACTGGAGGTTTGAAGAAATAGAAGAAATCATGAAAAAATCACCTAGGAGAGCAGAAGAGAAAATGGATGAAGAAAATAAAGTATGCTTGCATTAAGAGAGTCACTTGAAGCTACTGATAAAGAATTTAAAGTGAGACCAATTATCACGGCTGTGTATTTTCCTCAGTTTTCCCAACCATATTGAACTATCCAGGTACAGACACATAGCAGAAAGAAAATTTTACTTAAGTAGAGTTATAGTTTCATCAGGAAAATATGATGAAGCAAGAGAGGCATGGGAGTTGATGATGTATGCCAGAGAGTGATTATAATGATTTATCACAGAATTTAAGGCAGATAAAGAGGAAATAAAAGAAATGAAGAGATGAAGAGCAGTGTAAATCTGATAGAATTGATGCTCACTAGGTCTAGTTGGGGTCTAGGAACGTTGGAGTTGGGATATAAAAGGTTGTGACTCAAAAGATAGGAGGCCAGAGTCAGAGAGTTGAACTTTTGAAATTGAATTTATGGTGGAATTATGGCTATTGGAAAGAGAAAGGTCAAGGGAATGAGCATGGAATTAAGGCTGAGGTAGAGAGGGAAGCAAAATCATTGGAGAGAAGAGGTCAAGGAATCAAAGGAGCCAAAGTATTGGAAAGTTTACCTGTGTGAATTGAAATCACTAAAAATTATGAAAGAAGTAATGTTAGAGAGAATGACAGTGATCCAGGATCTAAAATCTTGAAGGAATAAAAAAAAAAAGAGTTTTGGCGTAAAGATGACCACTACAAAGAGTGGCATTGGTATAATCTAACAATAAAAATTGTAAAGTGATGATTATTAGGGTAGAAGGAGGAATAATGATCTGGGAGCAGCAATTGTTAATAAGGAAGACATCTAGCCCATTCCAAATGTTTATGTTTACTCATTTAGTTGCTCAACAACATTTTTTAGGTATGTTGAGTGTGATAGACACTATGCTAAGTGTTTACATTCATTATCTTATTTTGATTTATGAAATAACATTCTGATGTAGGAACTATTATTATCTCCATTTTACAATTGAGAAAAATGCGGTTAAGTTATTTGTCCAGGTTATTCAGCTATTGTTTAATCTCTCTTATATTGTACTTCTTTCATTCCAAAGTAATATCAACTTAAGTTTCTTAATACTGAGGGATGACCACTTTTGGAAGGGTGGCAAGGGAAGCTCCTCAGACCTACTCCCTAGTGAAATAATAATAATTGGTGAAAATTATATACAAAAAAGTTTTAAACATCTGGAAGCTATTCAAGGGTTTTGAAGAAACATTTATTCAAGAAAATCCACTAAGAACAATAGATTTGTAGATTTGGTAAAAAAACAGTGAAAATCTGTGGCACTTGAGTCATGACCCGACCCCTTCTTGCCTCTGTCTGCAGCTCACCATGACAGTTGATTCACTCTGAGCAGGCGCAGGAAGATCCACTCTGAGCAGGTGTAAGAAAATAGGACTCCCACTCCCTCCACCCCAGTGAAGGGCTACGATATCTCCTTGAAAAGGGCAGGCCACCAGCATATCTCATTCCCTCCAGCTCCATGTTGCAGAGAAAATTCCAGATGAATGCATCTGAGAGGTCAAGGACTCCCTTTCTCCACCGAGCCCCCACTGGTAGGACAGAGGCTCTACCCCAGATATAGCAGACCAAGAATAATGGGTTCCTTTAACACTCCAGCTTACGTATAGGGAGGAGATTTCACATGAGGAGAGGCAAGTGGGGAACACAAGAGGCTACTTCCCCTGCTCAGTAACTTACTAAAGAAGCAGTGATGTCACTCTGAAGAAGTAGGCTACTGTCTCCAGCAGCAGTTTTAGAGCAGTGATTCAGAGACTTTTTCCCATGAGGAGAAGTAGGCCATAATATAGAGAGTTCTAAGGATCACCCAAAAAGGGAGAGACGTTCAAGCCTAAGGTTGCTCTCAAAAGTGATGGAGATTTTGGGGCTGGCCTGGTGGCATAGCAGTGAAGTGTGCATGTTCCGCTGTGGCGGCCCGGGGTTCGTAGGTTTGGATCCCGGGCGTGCACTGACGCACTGCTTGTCAAGCCATGCTGCGGCAGCATCCCATATAAAGTAGAGGAAGATGGGCACAGATGTTAGACCAGGGCCAATCTTCCTCAGCACAAAGAGGAAGATTGGCATCGGATGTTAGCTCAGGGCTGATCTTCCTAACAACAACAACAAAAAAGTGATGGAGATTTTGGTAGCAAGCAATAAGAAGAGTCTAGTAACTGCAAGAGAGCAATAAGCTAAATCATAGGATGGCCAGTTTATAAGAGAGAATCAAGGAAAGAGAAAACTAGGAAGTGCTCTCCTGGAGTCAAAATAGACCTCAAAGGTTGGCCTCAAAACTATCCTTGTATAGGGGTTCAAATTTAATTGGCCTATGTGGGCACTTATACTCCAGGGCATTGTCAAAAATGATAGCACAATTAGCTGGCAACTAATGCAGCCTAGTTTCTGGGCATGGCTAGGGAAAAGAAAGTCTAAGAGAGCCCTGATAAAACCACTGTCACCTTGGGGGCTGGCCTCATGGTGTTTAAGTTTAGTGCAATCTGCTTTGGCAGCCTGGGTTCAGTTTCCAGGCTTGGACCTACACGACTTGTAATGGCTATGCTGTGGCAGCAACCCACATACAGAATAGAGGAAGATTCACACAGATGTTAGCTCAGTGCAAATCCTCCTCAAGCAAAAAGAGGAAGAGTAGCAATAGACGTTAGCTCAGGGCGAATTTTCCTCAGAAAAAAAAAAAAAAACCACTGTCATCTCAGGACGACTGTGCACACACCCAACACTGCATCCACTGAAGAGTGACATCAGTGACTTCACACTGTGAGGAAATAGACTTTACTACAATAGTCCAGGAAATTCAACAAACAAATAAGCAAGTAAGCAACAACAATAAAGAGCCCTGAAGAGGTGTGAGATATAGTATCTAGAATTGCTACAATATATTACTGAAAATTATGAGACATGTGAAGAAATAGGAAAGTGTGACCTACACATCCAAACAAAAGCAGACAACAGAAACTGTATTTGAGAGGGTCTAGTTGTCAGACTTAACAAAGACTTCAACACAGCCATTATAAATATATTTAAAGAACTAAAGGAAATCATGCTTAAAGAAGTAAAGGAAGGCATAATGACAATGTCTCATCAAATAGAGAACATCAAGAAAGAGAAAGAAACCTAAAAAGAGCCAAATGGAAATTCTAGAGTTGACAAGTAAGATACTGAAATGAAGAATTCTCAAAAGAAGCTCAATCCTACATTTGAACCGGCAAAAGCATCAATTAACTTGAAGATAAATTAATATAAGTTATGCAATTCAAAGAACAGAGAGAAAAAAGAATGAAGAAATAAAAACACCAACATATACCAATATATGTGTAATAAGAATGCCAGGATGGAAGAGAGAAAAAGAAGCATAAAAATATTTTAAATAATAACTGATGAAAATTTCCCAAATTTGATGAAAATTATTAATCTACACATTAAAGAAGCTCAATTAACTCTAATTAAGTTAAACACAAAGATATCCACACCCAGACCTATTATAGTAAAAATATTGAAAGAAAAACACAAAGAGAACAATTTAAATCAACAAGAAAAAAATAACCACCCACATACAAAGGAACTCCAGAAGATGAACAGAAACAATGGAGGCCAGAAGGAAGTGAGATAACATTCATCTTATTTTTTCCCAAAATGAAGTTGAAATAAAGACATTGCCACACAAACAAAAACTGAGATAATTTGTTGCTAACAGACTCATCTTACAAGAAGTATTAAAGGGAGTTAGTTCTTCAGGCTGAAAGCAAGTACTACCAGACAGTAATTCAAACCTACACAAAAATCAAAGAGCAGTGGGAAGGCTAATTATGTAATAACAAATGACAGTATAAATGCATATTTCTTCTCTTTTCATCTCACAATTGATTTTAGAAGCAGCTGTATAAAAGAATTTGTATATAATTCCATTATAGGCCTATAACATATGGAACTGTAATATATTTAACCATAACAACACAGAGGAGGTGAGTGAGAGCAAAGCTGTATTGAAGGAAGAAAATGACACCAAATGGTAATTTGAATCCACAATAACAAATTAAGAGAAACTGAAATTTTAAATAAGGTTAATATAACATCTTTACAAATAGATATTTACTCTCCTTTTTTTATTCAGCTTCTTTATAAGACATAAAATTGTTTAAAATATTAATTATAAAAATGTATCACAGAATTTGTAAAAAAATATAAATATAAGATGTATAACACTAATAGCACAAAAAGGGAGAAGAGGGAAAAGAACTATTTAAAAGCGACATCACTATATCTCACTGGAATTAAGATAAATCTGCAGTAGACCCTGATATGTTAAGATGTATATGGTAATACCTAGAGCAACCACTAAGAAAACAACTTCAAAAAATAGAGTGAAAAAAATTATTACAAGAATTAAAATGTTACACTAGAAAATATTCACTTAAATTATGAGAAAAAGTAAAGGACAGATAGAGGAACAAAAAGGAAACAAAATACAAAACAGAAAAGGAAACTAGCAGACATAGATCCAAACATATTAATAATAACATTAAACTGAATGAATTAAACAAAGCAATCAAAAGGTAGAGATTGTTAGACTGTGTTATAAAAAAGATTCAACTATATGCTGTCTACAAGAGATAAATTTTTAGATTCAGAAGTACAAATAGGTTGAATAAAAAAAGGATGACAAAAGATATATCACACAAATAGCAACTACAAGAAAGCTGGACTGGCTATATTAATATCAGACAAAACAAACTTTACAACAAAAATATTACTGAGAAGAGGTGGGATATTTCATAATTAAAGAATCAATCAATCAAGAAGATATAACAATTACAAACATATATGCACCTAATAACTGAGCTCCAAAATACATGAAGCAAAAACTAATAGAACCAAAGGGAGAAAAATACAGTTCACCAGTTGAGAGCTTCAATACCCCACTTTTAATCATAGATAGGACAACTAGGCAAAAAATCAACAAAGAAATGGAGGACTGTAACAACACTGTAAATCAAATAGACTTGCAGCCACATATAGAACACTCTACCTAATAACACCAGAATACACATTCCTCCCAAATGCACATGAAAAATTCTCAAAAATAGAACATACACTATGTCATAAAATAGGCATCAGTAAATTTAAAAGAATTGAAATCATACCAAGTATGTCTTCTGACCACAAGGGAATGAAATTAAAATCAATATCAGAAATAAATATGGGAAATTCCCAAAGATATGGAAATTAGACAACACCCTCCTAAATAACTAATAGGTCAAAGAATAATCAAAAAGAAAATTATAAAATGCTTTAAGATTAATTAAAATAAAGACACAACATACCAAAACTTATGGGATACAGTGAAAGCAGTTCTCAGAAGGAAATTTATAACTGTAAATGCCTATATTATAAGAGATAAACAAAATAGACAAACCTATAGTTAGACTCACCAATAAAAAAAGAGAGAAGACTCAAATAAATAAAATCATTAAGGAGGAGACCTTACAACTGATACCACAGAAATACAAAGGATCATAAGAGACTACTATGATCAATTGTATGACAACAAATTGGACAACCAAAAAGAGATGGAAAGATTCCTAGAAACATACAACCTATCAAGACTAAATCATAAAGAAATAGAAAATCCGAACAGAATGATTACTAGTAAGGAGATTGAATTAGTAGTCAGAAACATTCCAACAAACAAAAGTCCAGCACAAGATGGTTTCATTGGTGAATTCTACCAAACATCTAAAGAAGAACTAATATCAATCCTTCTCAAACTCTTCCAAGAAATAGAAGAGAAGGAAATACTTCCAAACTCATTTCATAAGGCCAGCATTATCCTGATACCAAAATCAGACAAAGACACTATGAGAAAAGAAAATTACGGGCCAATATCTCTGATAAACATAGATGCAAAAATCCTCAAGAAAATATTAGCAAACTGAACTCAACAAAAGATTAAAAGGATCATACACTATGATCAAGTTGAATTTATTCCAGGATGCAAGGATGCAAGGTTCAACATCCACAAATCAATCAATGTGATACACCACAGTAACAAAAAATCATAAAGTCATCTCAATAGATGCAGAAAAAGCATTTGACAAAATTCAGCATCCATTTATGATAAAAACTCTCAACAAAGTGCGTATGGAGGGAAAGTACTTCAACATAATAAAGGCCATATACAACAAGGCCACGGCCAATATTATACTCAACTGTGAAAAGCTGAAAGCTTTTCCTGTAAGATTAGAAACAAGACAAGGATGCCTACTCTCACCACTTTTATTCAACATAGCATTGGAAGTCCTGGCCAGAGCATTTAGGCAAGAAAAGGCATCCAAATCAGAAAGGAAGAAGTAAAAATGTCTATTTGCAGATAACATGGTATTATATGGAAAACTGTAAGACTCCACTAAAAAACAAAACAAATTCAGTAAAGTTGTAGGATATAAAAATCAACATACAAAAATCAGCTGCATAGGCAATAAGCTCCTTGACATTGGCCTTGGTGATGATATTTTGGCTTTGATACCAAAAGCAAAGGCAACAAAAGCAAAATTAAACGTGATGCTAGATAAAATTAAAAAGGGTCTGCATAGCAAAGGAAACCATCAACAAAATGAAAAGGCAACCTACTAAATGGGAGAAAATATTCACAAATCTTATATCTGATAAGGGGTTAATATCCCAAATATATAAAGAACTCATTCAACTCAATGGCAAAAAACAAACAATCCAATTAAAAAATGGACAGAGGATCTGAATAGACATTTTTCTAAAGAACACATACAGATGACCAATAGGTACATGAAAAGGCGCTTACCATAGTAATCATCAGGGAAATGCAGATCAAAACCACAATGAGATATCATCTCACACTTGTCAGAATGACTATTATCAAAAAACAAGAAATAACAAGTGTTGGTGAGGATGTGGAGAGAACGGAACACTTGTGGACTCTTGGTGGAAACGTCACTTGGTACAGCCGCTATGGAAAATTGTATAGAAGTTCCTCAAAAGTTAAAAACAGAACTACCATATAATCCAAAAATTCTACTTCTGGATACTTATCCAAAGGAGACAAAAACACTAACTCCAAAATATGTCTGCACCCCCACAATTATTTCAGCATTATTAACAATAGCCAAGACACAAAAACAACTTGTGCTCATTGATGAATGAATGGAGAAAGAAAGTGTCGTGTATGTATACAACGGAATATTATTCAGTCACAAAAAGAAGGAAATTCTCCCATTTGCAACAACATGGATGGACTTTGAGGGCATTATGCTAAGTAAATAAGTCAGACAGAGAAAGACAAATACCCATGTAATCTCACTTATATGTGGAATCTAAAAAACAAAAAATGAGCTCATAGATACAAAAAATAGATAGGTGGTTGCCAGAAGTAGGGGGTGGGAGAAATAGGTGAAAGTGGATAAAAGGTACAAAATTCCAGTTTTAAAATAAATAAGTCCTGGAATGTAATGTACAGCATGGAGACAATCGTTAATAACACTGTATTGTATATTTGCAAGTTGCTAAGAGTGTAAATCTTAAAAGTTCTCATCACAAGAAAAAAAATTGTAACTATGTGTGGTGATGGATGTTAACTAGACTTATTGTGGTGACCATTTTGTAATATATACATATATCAAATTATTATATTGTATACCTGAAACTAATATCAATTATATCTCAATTTTTTAAAAATAGCATAACTGGGCCTGAGTGTTGGCAACGGGAAAGAGAACTAATTCAAGAGACTTTTCATTGCTGGTGTTCATAGAATTGGGCAACTGATAGGAATATAAATATTAACTTATAGTCGTCCAATTGCAATATATAAATGCCTTTTAACAGTAAAAAAATTTAAAAATAAAAGAAGAAGAATCTCAAATCAATCAGCTAACTTTCCACCTTAAAACATTGGAAAAAGAAGAGCAAATAAAACCTAAAACAAGCAGAAGGGAAGAAATAATGAAGATTAGAATGTAACTTAATGAAACGAGAAATAGAAAAACAATAGAGAAAATCAATAAAATCAAAGTTGGTTCTTTGAAAAGATCAACAAAATTGATAAACCTTTAGTTGGACTGAACACAGGTATATAACAGAAAGGACATTGCTACTGACCTTACAGAAATAAAAGGATTATAAAGGAATCCTCTGAATAGTTACATGCCAACAAATTAGTTAACTCTGATGAAATGGAGAAAGAGAAAGAAAGTACTGAAACTTACTCAAGAAGAAATAGGAAATCTGTATAGCATTTAACAAGTAAAGAGATTGAATTAATATGTTGAGATTCCCCAAGACCACCCCAAGGATGGGTAATTCTCTAGAAGAATTCAGCACGTAATTATAGTCAGGGCTATGAGTTATTACGGTGAGAGGATACCAAGCATAATTAGCAAAGGGAAAAGGTGCATGGGGCAAGGCCCTGGGCAAACAAGGCACAAGCTTCCAACGGTCATCTCTCACTGGGATCATACAAGATATGCTTAATTCCTCCAGTAAAAAGTTGTGACAACTCGTGTAAAATGTTGCTCATGAGACTCAGCATCCTGGGGCTGGTCATGTAGACAGCCTCTGCCTAGTATGTACCAAAATTCTAGACTCCCAGAACGTGTTCGACATAAACCGCATTGTTTTTTACAAATAGGTAAGGCACAGTGAGCCACACTTATCAATTCTGTAACGGTGGGAACCCTCCCCAAATCCAAGCTCCCAGACACCAACCAACTTTAAACTTGCTTTTCTAAGGACCTTAGGCCTACTACGTTACCATCTTCTGCACAATTAGAATATATAAAACTTTTCACAAAGCCAAGACTCAATTTTTTTCACTGATGAATTCTACCAAAAATTAAAAAAAAAAGCATTGATAACAAATTTTCACAAACTCTTCCAGAAAAAGAGGAGGGAATACATACCAACTCCTCATACAAGGCCAGTATTACCCTAATACCAAAACTGGAAAACACATCATAAGAACAGAAAACTACCAACTAATTCTCTAGTAAATATATATGCAAAAATTCTCCAAAAAATACAGTTAAACCTTATTATTCACAGAAGTTATGTTCTATAAAGACACTGAGAATGATGAATTAGTGAATATTGCTGGACCATTGCTCATAAGAGAAATATAGGGTTAGGTTCGTGAGATCCTCTGGTCACAACATTTTCATCAACTGATCAATAATAGCTTTGTTTTATGTGTGTTTCTGTTTAAAAGCACTTTGTTTAATATATATATTGCTGATTCATTAACATTGAACTCATGGCCAATGGCACTATAACTCATTCCGGAACAAAGCTGATCTAACAAACATATTCTCTGTGTACAGCACATCACAGCCTTCTTGCACTCAGAAATGCTAGACAAGCCTTCAGAACAAATTTTGGGGGCCATTTTAAACACTAAAATCATCAACGAAAGGAACAAATATGTGGAAAATGTGACACTAAATAGACCACAAAAAGGACACTTGTTTACAGTACGAGAGCTGAAACAAGAAAGCAAAACATTGCCTTTTCCAACTTCAGCTGGGAATGTACTCATCAGGTAACTCAAAATTTTCACTGTCTGTGCATGCTCACAAGTGACCAAGAAAGTGCTACACATATTGATTTGGGGACTACAAGTACATTTTAGTGAATTCACAAATATGAAAACTGCAAATAATGAGGACTGATTGTACTAGCAAACAGATTCCAGCAACATATAATAAGGATTATACAACATGACCAAGTGGAATTTATCTCAGGAATGTAAGTTGGTTTAACATCCAAAAATCAATTAATATAATACACCATATCAATAGAAAATAACACAAAAAACACATTTTCATCTCAATAGCTTCAGAAAAATCATTTGACAAAACCCAATATCCATTCATGATAAAAACACTCAATACACTAGAAATAGAAGGCAGCTTCCTCAACCTGATAAAAGGCATCTATAAGAAGCTAACCTTATACTTAATGGTAAAATACTAAATGATTAGCCCTAAGTTCAGCAGCAAAAAAGTATGTCCTCTTTCACCACATTTATTCCACATCATACTACAGTTTCTAGCAAGGACAATTAGGCAAGAAATGAAAGAAAAGTCATCCAGATTGGAAAGGAGAAGGTAAGAGTAACTTTTTTACAGATGACATGATCTTGTATACAGAAAATCCTAAAGAATCAAAGAAAAAAACTATTAGAACTAATAAATGAATTCAGCATATTTGTAGAGTTCAAATCAATATACAAAAATCATTTATATTTCTATGCACTAGAAATGAACAATTTAGACATGAAATTAAGAAGAACAATTCCACTTATTATGGCATCAAAAGAAATGATATTCTTAGGAATAAAATTTCAAAATAAGGGCAAAACTTATACTCTGAAAACTACAAAACATTGTTGAAAGAAACTGAAGAAGATCTAAATAAATTCAAACACACCCTGAATCCATGGAGCAGAAGACTTAATACTGGTAAAATCTTCAAATACTGTAGATCTTCAAATTGATCTACAGATTCAACACAATCCATCTAAAATACCTGCAGGATTCTTTTCAGAAATTGACAAGCTGATCTTAAAATTCATAGAAAAATTTATAACATCCCAAATAGGCAAAAATCTTGAAATGGAAGAAAAATGTTGGAAGACTCACACTTCCCGATTTCAACATTTACTACAAAGCTATAAGTTGTCAAGACAGTGTGGTACTGGAACAAGGATAGACATAAAGATCAATGGAACAGAGTTGAGAGTCCAGGAATAACTCTCACTTAACAGTTAATTAATTTTGGGGCCGGCCCTGTGGCTTGGTGGTTAAGTGCGCGCGCTGCGATGCTGGTGGCCCGGGTTTGGATCCCGGGTGCGCATCGAGGCACCACTTCTCCGTTCATCCTGAGGCCGAGTCCCGCATACAGCAACTAGAAGGATGTGCAGCTACGACATACGACTGTCCACTGGGGCTTTGGGGGGAAAAATAAAATAAATAAAATCTTTAAAAAAAAAAAAAAAAAAACAGTTAATTAATTTTGCACAAAAGTATCAAGACAATGCAATTGTAGAAGAATAGTCTTTTTTGCAAATGGTGTTGAGATAATTAGATATGCACATGCAAAATAATAAAGCTATACCACTTCATCACACCATACATAAAAAAATAGACTCAAAATGGATCATAAACCTCAATGTAAGAGTTAAAATTATACAATTCTTAGAAGAAAATATAGAAGGAATTTTCATGAACTTGGGTAATTCAAAGCCTTCTTAGGTATGACACTAAAGCAAAAATAAGAAGAGAAAAAATAAACTGGCTTCATCAAAATTAAAAACTTTCATGTTTCAAAGGATATCATCAGAAAATGAAAAGGCAGTTCATAGAACAGGAGAACACACTCACGTACATACATCTGATGAGAGATTTGTATCTAGAATATATAAAGAAATTTACAACTCAATAATAAAAAGACAAATACAATTTTAAAATGGGCAAAGGATATGAATATATATTTTTCCAAGAAAGACATACAAATGACCAATAAACACAATAAAAGTTGTTCAACATCATTAGTCATTAGGGAAATACAGATCAAGGTCACAATGAGATAGCTCTTCACACACACTAAGATGGCTAAAATAAAAAGGACAGATTATAACAAACATCGGCAAGGGTATAAAAAACTGGAACTCTTGTACACTGGTGGGTGGAATGTATAATGACGCATCCAACTTTAGGAAACAGGCTGACAGTTCCTCAAAATATTCCTCTAAACATAGAGTTATCATATGACCTACCATTTCAACTCCTAGGTATACACCAAGAGAAATAAAAATGTACGTCCATGCAACAACTTGTACACAGATGTTCATAACATTATGAACTCCCAATTATTCATGATAGCCAAGAAGTGGAAACAATCCAAACATCTATCAACTGATGAGTGGACAAACAAATGTGAAATAGCCATACAACGGAATATTATTTGGCAATAAAAATGACTGAAATACGGATTCATTCTACAAGATGGACAAACACTGAAAATGTTAAGCTAAGTGAAGAAAGTCAGTCACCAAAAAAACCCATACTGTATGATCTCATTTATGTGAGATGTGCAGAATACACAAATCTGTAGAGACAGAGAGGTCAGCGGTTGCCTAGGGCTGAGGTATTAGAGAGAAACAAGGCGTTACTGCTAACAAGTACAGGTTTGTTCTTTTTTTTTAAGAGTGATGAAAATGTTCTAAAATTAATTTTGGTGATTGTTGCAAAACCCTGTGAATGTACTAAAAACCATTGAATTGACACATGCGTGTCAAAGTCTGGCAATACCTAGTGCTAGCATGTATTTTGATGCCATCTCCCAGTGCATACTCTAATCATTCTTACACAGATTACTCCTACAAGTAACCTACTATGGAAACTATTTCCAGTTTCAATGAGCCATCTGTTGAAATATTAATTTTATGAAAATACTATTTTCATTAAATCACTCCCTTGCTTAATATCAATAATTTTCTAATCTCTTCAGTCAGCGCCATTTGAGGCCCACAATTGACTGGCCAATGTTACCCATTGCATTAGGCAGAAGAATAGCCTCTCAAAGATGCCCATATCCTAATTCCCAAAACCTTTAAATATATTACTTTACATGGCAAACAAGACTATGCAAATTGATTACAATAAAGTTCTTGAGATGGGGAGATAATCTGGGATTACCCAGGTGGGTCCAATGTGATCACAAGCATCATTCGAAGTGAAAGAGGGAGGCAGGAGAGTTAAGGTCAGAGAAAGGATGGAACGAAGGAAACAGAGGTCAGAGTGACGCGGGCCACAGTCTAAGGAATGCGGGCAACCTCTAGAAGCCAGAAGAGGCAAGGAAACGGATTCTCTCCTAGAACCTTCAGAAGGAATGCAGCCCTGCTGACCCATTTTTCACTCTGACGTCCAGAGCTGTAAGATAATAAATTTGTGTTGTTTTAAGCCACTAAGTCTGTGGCAATTTGTTGTAACTGTGATAGGAAACCAATACACCCATGCAGCCATTTTACTGTGATTCTCTGCTCTTTTCATATCCTTGATTTGAATAATCCTTCTCCGCTCTTCTGGTAATTCCATTCTTTTCCTCACTGTCAGTACAGCAAGGCCTACTTGAATACTAACATCCTCAAGAAATTTTCTCCCACTAACCTTACCTCCATGAAATTTTAATTCTTATTAGAGATTTCTTCAGAATGAATTTATGCCATCTACAAATTACTAGCACATGCGTTACCTTAGAGATGACCATCTGATTTTAAGTTACACGAGGAAGGTACTTAGCACATTGTATAGAAACAGTGTTTTGGGGCCAGCTCCATGGCTTAGCAGTTAAGTGCGCGCGCTCCGCTACTGGCGGCCCAGGTTCGGATCCGGGCACGCACCGACGCACTGCTTCTCCAGCCATGCTGAGGCTGCGTCCCACATGCAGCAACTAGAACGATGTGCAACTATGATATACCTGTCTGCTGGAGCTTTGGGGAGAAAAAGGAAAAAAAAACGAGGAGGGTTGGCAATAGATGTTAGCTTAGGGCCAGTCTTCCTCAGCGAAAAGAGGAGGATTGGCATGGCTCAGGGCTGATCTTCCTCACAAAAAAAAGAAAAAAGAAACAGTGGTTTGCTGATGAACCAACTCAAAAAAATAAATGCCCTGATTTATACTACTTGCTGATTAAATACTCCCAACAAGACTGATTTCAATCATCATGTTGTCCACCTCAAATTTACACAATATTATATGCCAATTATATCTCAATAAGGCTGAAGGGGGAAAAAAGACTGATTTTAAGCTACCAATGGTTTGACCACTGGCTGACACAATCCTTGAATATTTAATAATGTCTTTAATGAGCTAGTTCTTTGTCTCAGACCCAGCAGACCCTTCCCTCAGATCTTCCTTCCTTCCAATCTATGGTTACATTATAACTATATCCTCAAGGACAGAAATGTGTCTATTTTTTGCTATGTGCTTAATGGTACTTAATAAATATTTCTGAGCCTTTGAGTTTAATCATTTTCTAAGTGAGGACTCAGCTAGTGGGGAGATCTTCTCCCTACCATTAACTTGCATTGGGATACATGAAAATATCTGTTCTACTGCCTAGGGGATATTCTCCCCACACCCCACTCCCTATTTTGTTTTGCAATCACACTTTTTACACTGTTGTAGAAATATTTTTAATCAATAAAGAAAATATATAACAATCATTAAATTTAAAAATTAAGAAATTGAGGTTAAAAGCCTCAAACTCCAAATGATCAGATGTATGAATATAACCTTGTCATTTATCGTCAGTGGAGAGGAAGTCAGGTGCTCTGTAGCTGTGGAGAGCCTTGATACTACCCACGGCAGGCCACAGTGCTTTCCCCATGTGTGCCTTCTTTATTATGTCCCCCACTGATTTGATTCACATTCATTCACTCAACAAATACTTACAGACTCTCAAGGCTCAAAATAGAAGGCAGAAATATTTTTCAGGGACATCTGGGCACATACTCTGCTTTTCCACTCCCATGCCTCACCCCTATTGTATTAGTTTTCTATTGTTTCATAATAATTTACTACAAAATTAGTAATTTAAAACAACACCTGTTTATCATCCTACGGATTCCAAGTCCAGCACGGTATGACTCAGTTCTCCCTTACGATATCACAAGGCTGAAGTCAAGGTATTGGCCACACTGAGTTCTCACTGGGGAGGCTTGAAGAAAAATCCAATTCCAAGCTCTATCTTGTTATTTGAAGAATTTAGTTCCTTGTAGTCATAGGACTGAGTTGCTGTCTTCTTGTTGGCTGTCAGCTGGGGCTGCACTCGGCTCCTGGAGGCCATCAAAATTCCTTGCCACATGGCCTCTCCATCTTTAAGTCAGCAATGTTGTATCAAATGCTTCTCTGCATGGAATCTATGACTTTCTCTTTTGCAACCAGATGGAGACAACTCTTATCTTTTAAACAGCTCATGTGATTAGATAAAGCCCACATAGATAATCTCCTTAAGGTCAAAGGTGCCATATAACACAAGCACGTCACAGAAATAAAATACATCATATTCATAGTTCTGGGGATTATTCAGGGCACGTATATGTGGGAGAAGGGGACAGAAAATTTTGAAAGTCATCCCCAACATGAGTCCTTCTGATGCTGAGTTTGGTTCAAGAACAGAAGAAATTGATATTGTAAATATAAAGAGAAACTCGTAAATTACCAGCATAAATTTTTGTGAAATGGAGATTCCCAATTCTAAGATCCTACTTTGAGTCAAAAGTGTTACCAGAAGGTATGTTTTTAGAGTCTCTGTGAGCCATGGGTAACTACACTGGTAAGTGAGATAGACACATTGTAGCCACCTCAATTTTCCCAAAATTTCATTTATATGGATAATTAAATCAGGAACTTAATTTACTTCTGGGGAGTGAGTGGGCTTTTTCATTCAATGTCTAGAACTCCAGAAACATTGCTTCAGTTGGTGTCAAAAGTGAGACTAGGGGCCAGCCCGGTGGTGCAAGCAGTTAAGTGCGCGGGCTCCGCTGCGGCGGCCCGGGGTTTGCTGGTTCGGATCCTGGGCGCTCACCAACGCACCACTTGTTGAGCCATGCTGTGGCGGCGTCCCATATAAAGTAGAGGAAGATGGGCATGGATGTTAACCCAGGGCCAATCTTCCTCAACAAAAAGAGGAGGATTGGCAGATGTTAGCTCAGGGCTGATCTTCCTCACAAAAAAAAAAAATAATAATAAGTGAGACCAGACACCCTGTAAAGATGGATATGCTTCTTGTTTTCACAGAGTTTATAGTCTAGTAAGGGATCTAGATAAGTAAATAGAGGATAAGGACACAGGGTGCTGACCAGGTCAGAGAAAACAGGAGCAACATGTACAAGTGCCCTAAGAAGAAAATAGGACATAATGCATTGGAGGAACTGCACGTATCTCAGTGTGATTGGAAGATGCAGGAGGAGTGGAGCAGTGGCCAAGAGACGAGCCTGGAGAAGCAGGTAAGGGAAAGGTCATGGAGAGCCAAGTACATTACATTAAGGTAATTTATCCTGAAAATAATTGGGAGTTCAGCAATTCAATGTATAGGAATTTATTCTAAGGAGATTATCATATAAATGAGTAAAGATTCATGGACCAAGATATTTACTACAACATAATATAAAAACCATCCATGCTGCACCCCCTCCAATGGAAATAAACTCAATGTTCATCAAAAGGGGATTGATAAAAATCATTGATGGAGTTGGAAGCCTTAAAAATGATGATATACATTCCATATTCATTGACTTGTAACAACACTGTATTAAGAATAAGAATATGAAGAAGGAGTTCGAGGAACAAGTAGCATTTGCTGATTGCTCACTATGCACCAGGCAGTGAGCTCAGCCCTTAACAATTATTATTACATTTGATTCTCTCAACAATCCAGGGAGGTAAAAGCTTCAATTGCTCCTATTTTACAAATGAGGAAACTGAAGCACAAGTGGGTAAATAACCTGCCTAAGTCCACCCTCTTGTTTAGTAGCAGAGTCAGGATTAGAACCCCAGCAGAGGCAATGTGAATCCAATCGATGTTTCTAACTTGAATTCTGGGGGAAAAAAAAAAAAAATACAAGGGAGGGAGGAGGGGAGTGGGAGAAGACAAGGAGAAGGGGAAAGAGGGAGCGAGAAAGAGAGACAGAAACAGAGAATGTATAATGATCATCGAAAAATCTTAAAAGTAGTTTTCTCTGAGCTGTAAGATTTTAGGTAATTTTTTTTTCTTCTTTATATTTTTCTGAATTTTTACAAAGAGCAATTCTTTTTTTTAATTAATAGACTTTTGTGTGTGTGTGGGTGGGTGTGGGTGTGTGTGCTGAGGAAGATTCGTCCTGAACTAACATCTGTGCCAATCTGCTTCTGTTTTGTATGTGGGTCGCTGCCACAGCATGGCTGCCAATGAGTGGTGTGGGTCCACATCTGGGAACTGAACCTGCAAACCCAGGCCGCTGAAGCAGAGTGCACTGAACTTAACCACTAGTCCACAGAGCCAGCACTTAATAGACTTTTTTTTAAAGAGCAGTTTACGTTTGCAGATAAACTGAAGAAAATGTGTGGAATTCCAATATACCTGTCTCCTGTCTCACACAGTTCTCCATGTTTTTAAAATCTTGCATTAGTGTAGCACATTTCTTACAACTGATGAGCCAATATTGATATGTTACAATTAACTAAAGTCCACAGTTTACGTTAGTTTTCACTCTTCATGTTGTACATTCTGTGGTTTTAACAAATGAGTAATGACGTGGATTCACCATTACAGTATCATACAGAATAGTTTCACTGCCCTAAAAATTCAAAATAAATTCTAAAAGGCAAATAATCACCACATATACAGAGAATTTACTACATGTAATAGACAACTTTAGTACAACTTCCTTGAGTTTAGTCCTATGTCTCATACGGGGATATGCTTGCATTTTGTGATGTTCTATATAAGTTGTTTCTCTCTCAGCTTGTTGTTTAGACTGAAGCTCTGGCTTCACTTGTATAGTATCATTTGTCTCTTCCTTCTACGTTCCAAGGTAGTGTCAACTTAGACACTACAGAAAACTGGTTAACTGCGTTCAGGGAGTTGTAGTCCTTTATGATGGGCAAATCGAGCCCAGTAAGAGCAAAGCCCTACAACAGCCAAGATCCTCTTGATAGTGATGCCCACACAAATCAATAGACTTTCTGTAGGTCTTAGAGAAGAATTAAAACCCAATGAAAGTATCGTTTATCACTACAGTTATTTTAAGTGCACAGCACTGGAGCAACATTTGATTCATGGCCGAAGGAATGTTGACATATGCGGGAATCATTGAAATGTTTCCTTATTTGTCTGGTTTATTAGATACCTTTAGAGAAAAAAGAAATATAGTTTCCTCTACAAACAGTTAAATATCTTATATTTTGGTTCTTCATATTTAGATACTATTTTCATAACATTATTTGTGACATTGTCTTTCTGCAAAGTATTAGAATATTTATCAGAATTTTCTTTACCTTCAGAAAAATGTGGATTTTTTGCTCTTCCATTGAATGCCAGTGGTATTTAAAAATTTTTCTAAATCTTTAAAACAATTTAGATTTTATGAACTTGAATTTTATTTTTTATCCTTTTTGACTAAATCTCTCAGAATTTTCCCCCTTTATGTTGTGTATGATTTAGGACATTCAAACAAAAATAATTCAAGTAATTGTGGATTGGTCACATAGGGATTGGAACATGGTAGTGAGCATTAAGAAGAGTAAAAAAAGAATAACTCTATAGTAACAATAAATATATCCAATAACTTAGGCAGATTATCCAAGTAAAACACGTACGCTTTGGAAGTAAATTTCTCACTTTAGGTAGCGAAATATTGAGGGTTACAATGTATTCAAGGTATGGTAAGTTTCATAAAATTACTACACCTTCTAGTGCACTGCAACTCAAATGTAAAAGACAATCATAGAATGGAGGCCTAATTAATTAAATGAGAGACAAGAGCATACAATCACTTACAAGAATTATTAAGATACCTTGTCATAAGAATTTTTGTTTTATACCCAATAGCTAAAAACTTCATTGATGCGTGATGTAGGAGCAGTAATATATTTGCTAGTGAAGGATTTGTCTAAAAGGAACGGTGAGCAAATTCATTGAGGCTTTTACAAAAAGAAAATAGAGGGGGCCAGCCCGGTGGCAAAAGCGTTTATGTGCGCGCGCTCCACTGCAGCGGCCTGGGGTTTGCGGGTTCGGATCCCGGGCGCGCACCGACACGCCACTTGGCAAGCCATGCTGTGGCGGCGTCCCATATAAAATGGAGGAAGATGGGCACAGATGTTAGCCCAGGGCCAGTCTTCCTCAGCAAAAAAAAAAAGAGGAGGATTGGCAGATGTTAGCACATGGCTAATCTTCCTCACAAAAAAATAAAAAATAAAAAGAAGAAGAAGAAAAAAGAGAAAATTAGGAGGAGATAAAGGAATGCACCAAATCTGCCTATAAATCTGAACTGAAAAAAATTGTCTTGAATATGGACTACAACTTTCAGTATCAGCTGTATCCCAAGGATTCCAGAGCTATAATTAAACTCAGAATTACCTCCTGAACTACAGGCATCTCTACTCAATTGTCTATGAGACATTTCTACTCAAATCCCCAATGGGACCTCAGACTCAACAGAATCCAAATCAACCTTGTTATCTCTTCTCTGTCCTACTTGGATCCAGATTTTTCTCCTCTTTCTGCATTCTCTTTCTTGGAGTGTCACATGAGCATTGACCCAATTGCCCAAGCTGGAAACAGAGGTCATCTTGCATTCCTCCTTTTCCCTCATTCTTCTATTTACCTTGTCATGAAATTATGACAATTCTGCTTTTAATACGTCTCACTGGTCTGCCTACCTTCATATCCTGCAGGCCACTGGCTTCTAGCTCAACTACCTGCTCTCTTCTGCACTGGTCCTCATTTTATTCAGCATATTCCCCTTTGTGCTATTTCCCCACAGGTAATCTTTTATGTGTCTTCTTAAAAACCCTTTAATACTTCTTCCTCCTATAGATTGATAAAAACCACATCCCTTTGAACAGAAAACTACTTGTAATCAGCTCCAACCTCCCATCTCTCCAAGGCTCCAATTGAACCCTATGCACCAGTCGTATGGAACTGCTTGCCTTTCTCTGAGCATATTACATTTGGTAATGCCCCCAAGGCTTTGTGTAGGTCATTTTCCTTTTCCAGAAAATCCTTTACCTCTTTTCTGTCTGACAAACTTCTAGCCATCAAACAAGTCTCAGTCACTACTTCCTCTGGGAAAACTACCCTAACTGTTCCAGCCTGAGTTGATCTTTCCACATGCACAAGTACAAAGTGATGACCACACGGGGTTGTAATTGCTTGTTCACCAAGAGCTACATGAGAGCAGAGACTATGTCTTCTCTCTTCCCTCCCAGGTGCCTCTAGCATGAGGCAAAGGTTTAATAAGTATTTATTCAAACAATGAAATGTTTTCCAGAGCCAGATTTTGAAGGGCTTTGAATATCACATTAAGCAGTTTATTCTATACACAGCTCTGAAGCACAGCACGGACATAATCAAACATACATGTTAGAAAACTTGCATAGAGTAATGGATGGGCAAAAGATGGGGTATGTTTGTTGTGGAGTAGGCAGAAATATCTGGAGACATCTTATGGATTTATTGGAGTATTAGGTTGAAGAATGGGGATATAATTCATGTAATGTTTTATGTCAGGGCTGAATTACATTCTGAATATACAGTAAGAAAAAAAATAAGAACTCTTAATCTGCTTCATATCCATCACATATCCTATCCAGTCCTGCAATTCTGATAACAGATATTAGGCAGGAAAGCATGATTATCACACTTAATATTAATTAAACAGATAAGGGACTTATGCACTTATTCCAAAAATATCTAGCTTTTTATTATACCCTAATATGGCTGAATCAATCATAAATTTACAGAAACCAAGTGGTATTTGTTTATATTTAAGTTCTTGGAGCAATACATTCCATAGTTTATTTGACACTGTATATGGAAATTTTCTTAAATTCTTCTGCTTAAGGCCTTATAATAGTCACATGGTCTTCTAGGCATTGGTGAAACTGTCCATGAAAATGAAGAATAAATATTAAAAAACACTTTTTCATCTAAATTTGTGAAAGATCACCAAATTTTTAATAATCAATTATCATATTAATGCCCATTATTTCTGCCAGAATTTTTTTAACCTCATCTCAAATTTTCTTAGATATGAATTCTAAGAATTTAATCTAAGAAGGGCTGCTGTAAGATGAAATCTAAACAAATTGCAGATAATCCCACGATGTTTGCCAATATTTTATAACACACTCATATTAAAAGACCATCCTGTGCTATTTTACAGAACTCAAACTTCCATAACAGTAAGGCCACAGGTATAGCACATGCTTCCTTTAGGAAATGGATGGAAATACAGTCAAAGTTGAGCAGAGTCAATAAAAATTTTGCTGCCTCACAATATCCAAGTTATCTGTCAGAACATATTTTAAATCCATAAGATTTCTTTCTGTGAAATAAGTATAATTAGATATGTTTTATCTACTTCACACATTTAATATAAAAGAATGAAAGACTTTCATAAAATTCTAAACTTTAGGATGGAATTATTATTATCACCATTATCTTTATTTAAGAGAAAAATGAATTGTCGTGAGGAAGGAAAGGTTAAGATAACACATTAAAAATAAAATATGGCAAAAAAGAAATAATTCTCCTAAATTACATAACCTATGAGTAAATATACTAGGAATAGCGTAACTGCATTTCAAGGGGTCAGCAATGAATCTATTTTACTCCGTGAAGGGTTGTTTATGACAATCAATATTGCCACTCATTTTTGATGATCTTTTGTGTCCTCTGTGTCTCACATTAAATGCATCAACATGTTTGATTTTTAATTTAGCCTTGTTAAAGCAATTTAGTTCAACCTTCACTGAGGAAATGCTGTTATTTGCAATGACGGTGAATGCTATTTGGCCTCTTAGGGCAAATAGGACTGTCAGCCTCATTGTCAAGTTTTGAGCTGACATAGTCGAGGAGCTAGTGAAGAGGGAGAATGGTGGGTTCCAGCTTTTAATAGCACTGGGGGTTGGGGGAGACTCATTGCTTTTTAGTTCTTTTTGTTTTTTAATTCATCATCTATTTTTTGATTCTGTGAAAGTTTCCATTCTTCTCATAACTTAGGGTTGGAATCTTAGTGATTTTTGATTCTTCTCTCTTCCGTACCACCCATCCCAAATCATGCCGATCCGTATTTTATGTTTAATCCAAATGCTCTCATCTTAATTTAAATTTTTGTCATTTTACAACTGTGTGGTTTCAATAGCATCATAATTGATCCCTCACTTTGAGTTCCTACGTGAACAAAACCACCAAAAAGACTACTGCAATGTCAATCTTTTAAAAGTCTTATTTCTAATCACGTCTCCCTCAAAAGTTTTAGTCTTACATGACCTACAAACTGATGTCTAAAATTCTTTGCCTACTTATTTTTTTCAGAATTTTCCCAAGCTTTTTAATCTCCCTTACAGTTACCAACACTCCCTTTATCCAGGCAAGTCTCTCCCTTTCTCTTCACGCTGTCCCTTCACCCGGAATGTCCTCTCTATTCTTTCCAGCTCTCTGCTCCCAGCCATCTTCAGGATACATCTCCAAGATCAGTTCCCCACTCTGACTTCCACTGGCCATTTCAGTCTGTTTGGATTCCAATGGTAGTTCTGTTTCTCTACCACCAGCTTGGCCCTTGTATATAATTCCTTGAATTATTTATCGTGTCTTGAGCTATTTGACAGTAGGGTCTTTAGTTCCTCCTAAGCTATGTTCATTTAGGCACGTGGAACTTATTGATTATATTTATCATTAATTCCCACTGGTTATTTATAATATAGGATACACAGAAGAAAATAATTCTCTATGCTAGAAAAATCAATCCACATTTTCTAGTAACTAAAAGAACAAATGTGTGTGTGTGTGTCTACGTGCACACACTGTTCTATAAAGGTAATTTAAAAATTCAAAAATTTCAGGAAACTTGGAGCCAGCCTGGTGGTGTAGTGGTTAAGTTCGCGTGCTCTGCTTTGGCAGCCCGGGGTTCACAGGTTCGGATCCCGGGCGCGGACATATGCACTGCTTCTCAAACCGTGCTGTGCCAGGCTCCCCACATATAAAAAAGTAGGGGAAGATGGGCAGGGATGTTAGCCCAGGGCCAATCTTCTTCAGCAAAAAGAGGAGGATTGGCAACAGGTGTTAGCTCAGGGCTAATATTCCTCACCAAAAAACAAAAAAAAATTCAGGAACCTCTCAATATTGCTAAACTTTACAAAAGTTGGACATGATTTGTTTAGTTGTTTGTTGACTGTCTACAGCTCCTCACCTCGCCAAAACATAAACTCCACAAGAACAAAGATCTTGGCTGTCTTGTTTACCACTACATATTTAGTCTCTGGAATAGAGTTCAGCATCTAGTAAACATTCAAGAAATATCTGTTGAATGAACAAATGCATCCCCAGTACTCAGCAAGAGCACATGGTATTTAGTAAGCAATCAAGAAATATTGATTAAATGAGTAAAATAATAAACGACAAACATTAAGGAATAGCATAGTAAGGCCAATATTAGGAATGTGTGCAAATACTTTGAATATACTTTTAGAGACCACTATTACTATAAAATTTGGAGTTAATGTTGACTCGAGACACTGTTTCTTAGAGCACAAAGACTCAGATACTGTTAGGGCAAGTGAAGTCCAAGACAACGTAGCTGCACATGACAGCAGACCAATGATGCCTAGGCTCAATTACTAGCTGGGTTGAAAGAGAGGAAAAAGAGGGAAGGGGACTATGGTCTTCCGTGGGCAATGCAGGAGATTCAGAGAACAAGCAAGCAGGCAGGACCTATTACATAATTTGTGGGGGCTGAGCAAAAAGTAAAAATGCAGGGTCCCTTGGTGAAAAAGTAGGGTAAAAGTGTCATTAAAGGTAATAAAATGTTAAACTTGTTCCTTTCTCTGAGATCTCTGTCTTGACCTGTCATGGTGCCCTTTATTTTCTGTTTAATGTTGCTCTCGCTTGCCATGGGAATAGGCGCCGGAAAGTGCAGACCCTCGCAGATGCCCAGGGACCCCACCGGCACCCCTGACACATGTACGTAATAGGGAAGTCGATCTCCCTTTCCCACTGCCGCTACTTAACACGCTGTGGACAGACGGCATCTCCCCTAGAGATTGGAGCCTCCGCATCCGGACACGCTGTGTTCCTGGATCCCAGAGGATGGGTGACAGGATCACCATTGCTGAGTGGTCAGCTGAGGCAGAGATGCTGCTGCCTTTTGCCATTTCTCACCCTGAAACACGGCTGGGCGTGCGCTCCTCACCCCAATCCAGCCCAAGTCCTTGCCCAGGCCCCGCAGAGATCAAAGGGGAATGGAGAAATGAGAGTCTTATCCAGGTGGCCGCCCCAGGCAGAGGTCATCGGCAATCATGGGGCAGGAGCCGATAGAGGCTCAGGACGCCAGGGAGCAGGTGGTGGGGAGCTGGGAGCTGGCCGGAAATCTCCTTCCAAAGTGGATGACTGTGTGTGTGAGCCAGGCTCCGAGTCTAGACTGCATGCTCCATTGGCCCATCTAACTTCACTTACAAGACATAAATCCACAGATAAAATTCTTAAGAATTTCAAGACTTGAGAGCAGAGCACTAAACGCCAAGAGTGGGACCTTTCTGAAGGTGTGTGACCACACTGGTGGCAAGCCCATGAAACCTGCCTGATAGCAAATGCCCAAAGGGAAGGCAAGGGGCTAGGTCTTCTGGCTCCTGACAGGACAGTGAGGAGTGGAGCACAAGGATTCTTCTAGTGGGTGGCCCACATGGCTAAAACACATCCAACCACATTGTCTAATCTCTGTGTCACATAATACGCCGTGTTTCTGCTGTGATTTCTATTGCAGATGAAATTGCTGTAGTTTCTATAAGCCAAGGATTGTAAAAGAAAAGGAAAAGAAACTGTAAAGATAGCAAAGCATTCAGTTTAGAAATTTTAAATAAAAATAATGAAGAACGTGAAGGAAGAGAGAAGAGCAAAGACAAAGTCTTCACTGGGAAATGTAATACTTACTTGAATCATTTCTGGCTTTTCAAAATATGCTATATTTTATTCAGATCCATATAACTGCTATAACTAGGTGGTATGATGTGAGGCTGCTTACAAGATGAGAAATCTCTAAAATGGCAGATGTCCTTAACATTTGTTGAGTGCAGTCTATGTGATAGGAACTTTATAAACATGATGTTTGGTTTTCACACACATACAATTTAAAGCAGACCTTATCCTCATTTCTCAGATAAAGAAACAGAGTTCAACAATCATTCTAGGTCAATTATTCTGGTCAAGGGCATACAGCTAGTAAGTGGAATGGCA